>NC_134038.1:9508347-9636272 GCF_965140245.1 Athene noctua | reverse complement strand
GCTGCTCCTTAATAGTTAATCCTTAACAGCTGAGGTTGACATCTCTGTTGCAACAACCTTGTCTGATGTCTTGACAAATGGTGATTCCATTTGTATACATCTTAATTCCCTATTCTAGTACTTTGATTATATCACTCATTATTTTATTTTCTCTGTTATTTCCATTGCCTAGGGGAACAAAAATAATTTGGTTTTTAGGTACAAAGCTCTAGGTAACTTGTGGGTTTTTTTAAGAAAACAAAAAACCCTTTCAAACCACTTTGTGCTTTTTTTACCTTCTTGTTGCAGAAGAACTCCTGTAAGTGTGGTTATAGTGCCGCCTCTCTGTAACTCTGACGTGATTTCTGTGGAAAAAGTGGACAATGTGTTCTTTTTCTTAATAGAAAGATAACTATCATTCTGACCAGCACAGTTTTATAGTTTTTTTGTATCTCTTCCCCTTTTCCACATCCTTTGGTTCTTTCTCTTCCATAAAATCTCATTGCAAGTTCTTGGTTTACCTTTTTTTGCATCCAATGTAGTTTTAGTTGCACCATTAAGGCAATGAAAATAACAGCATGGGCAAATGCAAACTCACTCTTCCTTTTCTTCTTGCTGAAGACTGAACTTTATTTTTTGTGTATTATGCCTGCTTACTTCAAAAAGTATTTCAGGACTTACTACTAATATTTATCTCTGCTGGGTTTTTTTTGTTTTTTTGAGACATTTAAATATTCAAAAATTCTAAAATGAGAACTTAGACTGGCCTTTCTGTGTCTGTCAGATTGACTTTACTTTTGTGTACCTTGGAGTGTACTTGACGAGATATCAGTTGTAATAACTGATTAAAATGTTTTAAAATGCAGTGAAAATTTCAAACCTATCAATTAATTTTATAGTATTGTTTCCTCAAGGGCATGTGCAAAAACCCTGTGCATTAGAAGGAGCTTCTGACCACAGACTTTTGAAAGTGCCTTGTGGATCTCTAGAGTGATTATGCGTTTGTCGAAAATTTGTGCTGTAACATGAAAATGCTCCCAAATTCTGCTTTGCTTCAATGTGAACTGCAATAATCTAGGTTTCATGTACTTCACCATCTTTATAGTGGACTAATATAATTTTCAACTATAAAGTTCAATTTTACCTAAAAATTATTGGGAGCTTTTTGCTTATACTGGGAAGGCAAAAAGTATTGCAAGTATTTGCAAAAAGATACTGGTAAATGCTAGGTATGCAAGAGCCAAAGAAGAGAATAAAACCCCCAAGACGCTAAGCAGTCCTGGCTACTTCATCTGTGATAATTAAAACATGGCAAATAGAGTTAATACTCTCCATGGGTTCGATTTTTATGAAGAAGTTCAAAAGTAATGTGCCATCCTCTTGTGTACAGTAATATCCCCAGCAGCACTCTCAATGCAGTTTGAGAAGAGTGAGAAAAATGTTTTATAGTTCTTCTGTCCTTTGAGTATATGACACTGAGTGTTGGTGTGAAAGTGTTTATAAAAGTAAGCAAAAAAAATGATAGGAGTATTTGAAAAAAGATCTTTTAATAGGTAACAAGCTACAGATTTGAAATAAGATCAAAACTACAAATGGGTATTTTGTAATGGGGAGATGTTGACAGTATTTTTCCTAAGCATTCTGTTTAAATTAGTTCCAAAGAAAGAGGTAAATAGTGAAGTTATTTGTTATCTTTGTTGTTGAATCCTGGAATTTAGATGAATTACAGAAAAGGCTGCTGTAGTGCACAATTGAGAAGGTTTTAGAGGAGTTGGTCAGACTGGTGATTCTCATCTGACCATGTGATATACTGGGCTGTTTTGTGAAGTGCTGTGCTGGAGATCAGAGTCCAACACTTTGCACTGTGTGGGGTGTACTTGGTTCTCTGGTTCCATACAGCTCCAACATTTCTTGAAACTTAGAAGCTTGGCAAGAGGTACCATGATTAGGTTTCAACCTCTAGGGGCTGTATCCAGTGCTTGTAAATACTAGGAGAAAACTACCTACTTCCCAGTGCCCCAGAAAATACAAAAATCCAGATGTAGAAAGCAGTGTGAGTAAAACTTGACCATTTTATTCTTTGCTAATTCATCTTGTGATGAATACCTGAGGTTTTTTTTTTTAACCTGGGGAAAAAAGAAAAATGCTTTGTCAGATTTGGACCCGGAAGAAGCTAATTGAAAAATGATCTGTCAAAAGAAGTAGTCTTCTCTTTCTCCAGGACTTAACTCTACTCAGGACATGAGCAGAAATGAAAGGGTGTGAGGCATGCTCAGTTGCTTTTGAATCAAATTGAGGCATCTTGGGGAAGAAGAGGCAGTGGGCACATTGTGTGCTCCAGCAAAGTTTTGTGCAAGGCTATAAAAGAAACAAAAAAACCCAACTAAACCTTTTGATTTTGTGCTCCGAGTGTATGTATTACTGACCATTAATATAAAACCCATATAACACAGAAGCTAGGTAATTTCTGTTATTTATACTGTTCTGTTACAGTGGGGTTGATAGCAATACAACATGCAGCTCACCTACTCATTAAGTTAACTCTCCTACAGGGAATATACTTAGGAAATATAGTAGGTGGTGTTTTTTTGACAAAAGGAGAAAGGGCCCCTCACTACAAAAAGGCCATTGAATGACTTGAGCGTGTCCAGAGAAGGGCAACGGAGCTGGTGCAGGGTCTGGAGCACAGGTCGTAGGAGGAGCGGCTGAGGGAACTGGGGGGGTTTAGTCTGGAGAAGAGGAGGCTGAGGGGAGACCTCATCGCCCTCTACAGCTCCCTGACAGGAGGGTGCAGAGAGATGGGGATGAGCCTCTTGAACCAAGTAATAAGTGATGGAACAAGAGGGAATGGCCTCAAGTTGCACCAGGGAAGGTTTAGACTGGCTATTAGGAAGCATTTCTTTCCAGAAGGGGTTGTTGGGCGTTGGAATGGGCTGCCCAGGGAGGTGGTGGAGTCCCCATCCCTGGAGGGGTTTAAGAGTCGGGTCGACATAGCGCTGAGGGATCTGGTGTAGTTGGGAACTGTCAGTGTGAGGTTAATGGTTGGGCTGGATGATCTTCAAGGTCTTTTTCCAACCTAGATGATTCTGTGATTCTGTAAATATGAACAGTATCTTTATGGAAGGTATTTAGGAGAGAAGTATATTGTGGAACCCATTGCAAGAAAACTGTAGATACAGGTGATAGTGGGAATGCTTCCTGTAGATGAATGAAAGTGTAGAAATGTGATTACTTATATTCGAATTAATAAGTTTTAGGAGGAGTAAATGGATAGCTACTCTTACCATTTTACCAGATAAGACAGACATGGACACACTCAAGTGGGTCCAGAGGAGGCCATGAGGATGATCATGGGGTTAGAGCACCTCTCCTGTGAAGACTGAGAGAGTTGGGGTTGTTCAGCCTGGAGAAGAGAAGGCTCTGGGGAAATCTTCTCACAGTACTTAAAGGGGGCTACATGAAAGATGGTGAGAGACTTTTTATCAGGGAGGGTAGTGATAGGATGCACAGAGGGTACATTTATATTAGGAAGAAATTCTTCACTGTGAGGGTGGTGAGACACTGGCACAGGTTGCCCAGAGAAGCTGTGGCTGCCCCCTCCCTGGCAGTGTTCAAGGCCAGGTTGGACGGGGCTTTGGGCAACCTGGGCTGGTGGAAGGTGTCCCTGCCTGTGGCAGGGGGGGTGGGATTAGATGACCTTTAAGGTCCCTTCCAACCCAAATCATTCTATGATTTGTGAATTGTTGACTGACTTGGGACAGTCTCTCCAGTCACTGTGATTAAGGACTGGCTTGCATATGTTTTTCTTGAGGCTGTTGCATATAGTATGTGTTAGAGGAAATATATCATGCTGGTATCAATATAACTGTCAATCCTGTATTACCAGTAGGCACAAGCACACGGTGCTGTCTGTGCTTGTGTGAGTGCTCTAACAACCTTATCTTGCTGCACTCTAGCTGAGCAGGATGGGGCCCACTAGTTAGAATATACAGATAGGTAAATGTACGTTGTAGATTCTGAGCCCAGCTGCTGGGCTCAGACACTGTCTGCCCAGTAGCTGCCTCTGGATCCCAGTCTTCCCAGTTGCTGGCACCTGGAGATATGAGCCGCTGGGGCCACAGCCCCACTGCAGTACAGACCATCTCTCTTGTGTGTGCTCTCAAATGCTCCCAGAGTTGGCCAGGACTCCCCAGTTTCCCATAGTCCCCCTGGCTCTCACCCTTAGAGGGGCACTCACACCCAGAGCTGGCCCTCACAGACCCACTCACCCCTTGCTCCCAGGCCACTTCACCTGCTCACAAACTGGTCCAGCTTGATCTCTGCTAACAAACACACTCTCACTGGCTCCAGGTGCTGCAGCATGAAGTCATGGGCTTCTGTGACCGATGGCTCCTGGGATGAGCCTGGAAGCATCCCAGGAGGGTTTTCTTTGGGCTCCCTGTGCTCCTCTGCAGGTTATTCTAGGTAGCAGTGTTGGTAGTGCTACAAAAAGACCTAAGGCAAAAAGAGAGAGCTCTCGGCAGCATCTCTAAGGATAGCAGATGGTACAGGATGAATTGTGGAAAAAGAAGACTGTATAATGTTCTAGGAGAAATTATTCCTCTGTACATTTAGAGATGTGGGGAGCTAAATGAGTAATGCTTGTTTTAACTATTAAACTTCATTATGTTTCTTACTGGAAATTTTTTTACAAAATCTGAAGAGCTTTTGCCATTTCATATTTACGGTTTCATAATCTTAACTCAATGTTGATATCCTTCTGAACATAATTTTACAGTATTATTAAGTACTTTTTTCCCCGCACTTGTCATAAACTTTGCTTTTGTAACAGCAACTTACTTTCTTTTAACTTTTCAGATTATTCAGATTATGAAGATAGTTCTGTTGAATTCCTGGACAGGTGCTCCTCTCCATTAACACGGTCCTCAGGGAGCTCTCTAACTTTGCGCAGCATGTTCTCAGAGAAGAATACATCATACCAGTATCCAAGAGCTATCTTGTCTGTTGACCTTAGTGGAGAAAGTAGGTTGGCTGAACAGCAACTTTAAATTTATAGGTTTAATTCTTAAAGAACGAGAATTTTAGTTTGTGTTTGGGATTGTAGCTATAAATATGATGACTGATTTATATTTAATCTGTTTAAATCAAAATGCTTATACTCCTCAAGCTGTTCTGCACTGTACTTGCTTTGGTTAAGTTTGTCTGCTTCTGAGGAGATCATGTTAAAGGCATTTTGCATAATTTGTCAAGAAATCTAATACACCAGCAGTGTTTTTAAGAGTGATTTTTTTTTTTTTTTTTTTCTGTGTGCAGGTTAAGATTTTTAACTGTCAAAAACCCCTGTATTTCTGTAAAGTATTGCATCTCTGCGTGCACAATTTCATATGTATTTATTTTTACTAGACCTTTCAGATGTGGAGTTCTTAGATGATTCCTCTACAGAGAGTTTGTTACTTAGTGGTGATGAATACAATCAGGACTTTGATTCAACTAACTTTGAAGAGTCTCAGGATGAAGATGATGCTCTCAATGAAATTGTTAGATGCATTTGTGAATTGGATGAGGAAAATGGCTTTATGATTCAGGTAAAGAAATTGAGAGGGATATATTTTCCATGTGAATTTCTTGCTTGTGAAGGTGCCCATTTAATGTGTTGGAGACTGAAGTTATGTAGAGAACTGTAAATAGAAGTGAACAATAACAAAATATTTTTATGTTATGCACTTTGTATTACTCTGGTGTATGCAGAACTGTTACTCTAGGATGGGTTTTCTCTAACAAATCAATATGTAGAAGAGGTATGTAAGGAAAGGTAACCTTTTTTTTAGCCAGTTGATGATTTTGGAATAAAGTATCCTTTCCCTCACACAAATCATCACTTCTGTCCACAGACGTTCCTGATTATACCAGCCCTTCTGGTCTGGCCCTTGTGCTTTGCAGTACCAATTGTAGAAACCACTCTTCTCACTGTAGATTGTACCTGAGGTGTATCCAAGATCTCTGCTATACAGATGTTACTATTCTTAGTAACTGATGCGTGTCGTGTGTGCTTCATCTTTAGAATAGCAGTTCTCAAACTAGAAATCACTAGTTGGTTTTAGAAACCAAGGATTTAAATCTTATTTGGTGTAGAAACAAGGGAAGAAGGCTATACAATGTCTGCATAGCATTCAGGTGCTGATGGATTGCAACTACTGCTGCTTATTTATTTGTACTCCAGTGGGGGGAGCATTTCTCATCTAACAATGAATAACTTAAAGTCTTTGTCTCAAGGAATTCATAATACAGTGGTTAGATCAGATGGAAGCAACAGTGAGGAAGAACTCAGTTGTCAGTACCTTAAAAAAAGCCATAAACTTCTGTGTTTTTTTTCCCCTACTCAAAAACCAGGTTTGTATTCAACCATTAATGTGGTGTAGTTTATGTTGAAAATACGGAGCCTTTTTTAGTTGAGATTTGGAGGAAGAGCAAGTATGACTGTCCTGTGTTAATGGACTTAAAGTCTTTTGGAAATGACAGAAAGACCTGAAAATGAAGGACACGGACTGCCCCTGGGAACACACTGAGATGCAGTGCTGTGTTGGAGGAACTAAGCAGGAGTTCAGCTATGGTAATAAAGTGGAAAAATGGGCTGGTGTAGAAATCTTTGGAGAGAGGAGAGGGAATCATAGCCATAGTGACATGACAAGAGGAAAGGTGACTTCAGTGTTTTGAATAGATTGATGCTCAAAAGCATACCAGAGCAAAGAGGAGAGACTTTCAGTTGTAAACCAGAAGATACTTGGAACACAGGCAAACACTGAGTTGAGAAAAGGAAATGTATTTTTAAGTGGTAGTTTCCTGCCTGTTTCTAAAGTCCAACAATAGCCTGATTTTTCCTTTTCATGCCTTGTCACACTGAGAGCAACCAGTTTGCTGTTTCTAGGCCCTCATGTCTTACCACTTCTATTTTGCTCTCCTTTTCTCTTGTTTCTCCTCTTTCATTTTCTCTTCATTTTCTTTTTCTTTTAGATTTTCCATTGGTGCGATATTAAAAACACATCTTTCTAGCGCACTGGAGAGATGCTTTGTAAATATAAATAATTAAACTGAAGAGTTTTCTACTTTTCACTGTTATGCTGTAATGTATTACATTATCTTTCTACTTTACTGTAATATTATACTCCTGTTTTATGTTTCACTACTAAATATTTAGGTGCTAAAATACTGAATGTTGTAATAAAATATTATTAAATATTGCATCTTCAATTTCTTATTTTTTTTCCAGTCTGGAATTTGTGGTTGAGGTAACTTTCAGAACTAGAGTTCTTTTTTAGCTTGATGTCTTTGTGTACCCAAACACAAATTGCCCAACTAAAATAATCCTACTCAAACCAGCTGTTTAAGTTAAACTGCTGTTCTCTGCATTTTGACGATACAAGAAATAGCTTCTGATTTTTGAATCTACTTATCTCAGTTTTAGTTTTTGCTTTTGTTTTTTTCTGATGTCAGTGTGAAGAGTGCCTGTGTTGGCAGCACAGTGTATGCATGGGTCTGTTAGAGGACAGCATTCCAGAGCAGTACATCTGTTATATCTGCAGAGATCCACCAGGTATGGGTAAACCACCTTTATCTGCAGCTGTCTGCTTGGGATTTTTTAGCAGAGATGTTATGTATTGCTTAAACTATTAAAGCTTTGGGTTTTGTTATCTGTTATATTTCTTTGGGGCAAGAGATTCTAAGTTTGCCTCTGAGCAGAAACTTACTTTCCTGTTAATAACATCTTGTTCAGCTATGCTAAATCTTATTCATTACCCTAATTACTATTGCTGTACTTGTTAAAACCTAATTCCTCAAAAACCGTAGCACTTTTTCATCTTATAGTCTGAAAAATCTTCCTAAACAAATGATTCTTGTTCAGTGATCTGTTTTGCCTATACTTGGAATCACGTCTGTTCATTTAAATATTTTTCTGGAAAAAGGACTCATTACCACAGAACACACAGATATGCTGTGGATGTCATTTCATATCAATTGCAATTTTATAATGTTTGTCCAGAATTGTGTAAATAAAGGTGTGGAACTGAATATGTAAAATACGAAAAATTTTATTACTTTTTTTATGGTAAACAATAATGCATAAACAGCACATATTGAACTTAAGATTGTTAGGATAAGTTTGAAATGGTAAGAATTAGGAAGAGTCTATTTACTTTTAAACAATACATTTGATTAGGAAGATACAGATTTTAAAAAAATTCTGTCCATAAACCCATTTTTATTAGCAGTTATTTGGAGAAGAACTATGTAGTTTGGAAGAAAGCTTTTAGTATTTTTCCAGACAATTGATACAAATGCACATACACATCTTCTGGTGAAATATCTAACAGTCCAGCTGTTTCAAAAGGGGGCAATGATTTACTTTCATTCTGAATTTCAGAAATGAAATCTGAAAACTGTTTGCAGAGGTATAAAATAGCACAGTTTCTAGATGTGACCTTTCCATTAGCCCCAGTCTGAATCTAAATTGACGGTATAGAGTCTTGTTTGATAGTTCTGTGTGCTGTACTCTTTGAGTAGTCAAGCTTTTTCTTATTAAAACCAAATAATTTGTCTTGTGTTCCTTCCCTGCACTGTACTAGGTACTTCGTTATTCCCTGCTATTCAGAGACTGTGTCCCTAATTTTTATCTTCTCTCCCTTCCTAACTATTACTTCTTTTCTTTCTATGTCAGGAGAAAAAGGTCATTCACAATGTCAGTATTTTAAAGTGTATTGGGATAATGGGCAGAGAGGAGATAGACAGGGTATTCTCCTGAAAGGTATGAAGGGCTTCCATCAACCCATTCTTTGTTCTGTATATGATAGTCTGATATGAAATTGAGTGTAAGATATTGCAGTCTTAGTCAGTCTGTTTGTCTGGGTTCCTCACTGTAAACAATAATAATGGAATAATTAGTATTATACATTTCTAGTTTTGTTTTTTGGGGGTTTTTTGTTGTTGTTGTTTTTTTTTTTAATAGTTACTGTAGAAGCATTAGCGAAGTACTCAGTCGTGCCTGCTGGGTTAAAATTGTAGATGTTGCCAGAGCATGGGAGAACTAAGGCCCACTTATATGGAAATTGTGTCTAGTAGTGTCTGATAAAAGGCGTCTCAAAAGAGAGTGTAAGAACTCTGCTGTCAAATAGGTTTGAAATGTCTGATTTTCATTAAGCCTTCTCCTGGCTTCTAATAAATAGATACTGCCTTTGGTATTGAAGCAAAATAATTGTCTTCTAGGAACAAACTAGGTGTTTTGGATATGTCCATATAAAATCCACTCTCTAACATTTCTCTCGGTAACTTAGGTTTTCTTTTTTTAAGAAGATAGTAAGCTGCCATAGTTAGATAAATAAAATGCCAATTTAAACTTTTTTTCAGTTAGATTGATAATAGTACCATCATTAATATCCTGTACTTTGATTGAAAAGGTGATTAGATTTTCTTTTCAACTGCCATTTAGAGAGGTCTTGAGATTTCAGGATTTTTTTTAAATAAATGTCAAGAGTTTCCTCTTAATCCATGGAAACCAAATTTTAATATATTAATAGCAAGATCTTGAATCATTTTTCATGGATGTTAGGAGACATTTAGGAGAGTACAGCATATAATTATAGCACTCTAGTTTTAAATACAATTCTGCTGTGGCTTTAGATGATCTTCAATTTGTTTATTGCTTACCCCAGGTCAGAGGTGGAGTGCCAAATATCTTTATGATAAAGACTGGCTAAACAATGGACACATGTGTGGATTATCTTTTTTGAAAGAAAACTACTCTCACCTTAATGCCAAAAAGATTGTGTCAACGCATCACCTACTGGCGGATGTCTATGGTGTAACTGAAATATTGCATGGACTACAGTTGAAGATTGGGATATTAAAGTAAGTATCAATCCAGGGTTTATTCTCCATCTTTCAATATTTAGGTAGCAGAGACTACCATTATTCCATATACATTATTCTCTCATATTAAAGTTCTTTCTTGTATGATAGTTTAAATAATTCAAGTGCAAGATGTAGAGAACCCTCAGGTTCAGTGAGAGTTAGGTGTTCAGCACCTGAACCAATCTGGTATATTTGGATTTTTGGGTTTTTTATAGACAGTTTTGGTTTAGAGACATTCTGAACTTATCCTAAATTGGTAAGTGACCTGAGAATACTTACATGCTTGGTAATGGCGCTTATCGATAGTTGTGATCTAGCAGAAGTGTATGTTAATAGTTCAGTCCTGTAAGTGGTGTTCTCTAATTTGCTTTTTTTCCCTCCCCTTCATTGCAGAAATAAGCACCACCCAGACCTTCATCTCTGGGCTTATTCAGGGATGCGAAAAGAACAAGAACAAATAACTGTTGGGGTAGAGAAAAAATTAGTGACTTTGCCGGATTCTGTTAGTCCAACTGAAAGGACGTGTCGCAGTCAAAACCATAAAGAGCAGCCCAGTATACCCCAGAAGATGGAAGAAACGTACATCACAAGTGAGCACAGTTACCAAAAACCACAGAGTTTTGGTCAAGACTGCAAAGCAGTCACTGACCCTATGAGCTCAGATGATGAAGATACAAGTAGTTTTGAGGAAGATCAGGAATTTCACACAGAGAATAAAAACTGTTTACAATATTCTTTTAAAGATGATGGCGTGAATGAGCAGGTAAGTATCATTCTTCATCTGGGAAGCTTCTTAGTTGGAAAAATACGTTCAGTGTGATAAAACTTTAAGCACATACAAGTATTTAGAAATATTCATTGTTATAAGTCTACATATTCTATCAAATAAGTCAACAGAAATTACCAGAAGCAAAGTTGGATCACAAATTGCTTCAGGTGAAGTATACGCATTTCAACTGGTGAATGAGATGCAAAGTATTGTTAAAATATTACTTATGTCAAAAAGGCTTGTGCTCAATCCGGGGGGGGGGGGGGGAGAAATCCCATGCTTAAAGTACAAGGTCTGGAAACAGAACGTATATGTGTTTTTCACAATGTGAGGAAAATAGGCCAAGTTTCCTTTCTTCTCAATTCTGATTTCTGCACCTGTTTTTTTGTTGGTGTTTGTTAAACTGAGATTTGTAATAGTGTTTATTATTATACCGTATTCTTCTTTTAATAGCAATTCTGTCTAGAATTCTGTCCACAAGTCATGATTTACTGACCAACTAATTTCACCTCATGCAACTTCTTTGGTGTCTCTTATGTGGCATATTTCTTCTAATTAAACATTTCACAGGTTTTTAGTCAGGATTATATTTGGCTGTTTAAACATCTCTTTCTCATTTTTGCATTAATGGTTTGAATCCATTACTTTGTGGAAAAAAAGTCTGAAACTTGTTAGTCTGGTTTTAGTGAAGAGTTATCTTTGAGCAAAAATAAAGTGAAACAAACCTTTCTGTTTTCTACAATACCAACTGTGTGAGAATAATCGCCCAACTCATCCCCCTTTTGAAGTACAGTTTCTGGTGTGGAAGAAATGAGTAAGATATGTCTTTTTTTCTTTTAATTTTAGTTTTAAATGTGGCATGTAAGCTATTATAGTCTGAATGGGAATTTTTTGGTCATTCTAGTTAGAAATAACTGTTTGTATGCTAAATCGCATGATTATATTCAGTTTATGTAGTAAGCAGCAGTGTGAAATAGTGAACTTCCAACAGTAGCTTACATTGTCATTGTAAATAGTATAAATACATTTAGAATTAAAAGAAAGTATATGGGAACAGTGAAACACAAATAATGTTTCCTTCAGAGACTAAAGCATATAGCTATAAAGCTAAGTGCTCTCTGTTTTAAACCAGGAAGAGATCTGGGGCAGTATCAGAGTACTGCTTCCTTTGGAACACCTCAGTTTACCTTGTCAGTAGTCAGCCTTGATATCTGAAATAAGGCTTTCTGTCTAGACTTCATACTCAGTGAAAAGCTCTCCTTGGTTTCTCCATGAACCTGTTTGTACTTACCTTAAAACCATGATGACACTGACATGGAAGTGCCATTTTTACATGAACTGACTTCTCTGTAAGGTGTCTTCTTCACTGCTCCTTCTCAAAGTTTTGGTTGGGGCTTTGGATTCTCCATTCTATCATCCCACAGAGCCTTGAGTATTCTGTTTTTCCATACTGTTTTGTCTTACACTAATCTACAGTTCTGTTATGTATCTTTTCTCTTACAATGTTCAGATTGACTATTATCAAGTCCCTTTCTGGACTATGAATAATCTTTAAAATTGTGTTTAGCTTCCTTGTTCATGCTTCTGAAAGCACAAGTCTTCCCCAATTGAACCTCCCATTTAGTTTTTCTTTACAAGCTGGATCCTGTACTCTGCTTTTCTTATTACCCCTACCACCACTCCCTAACTGCCTACATTGATCTCTTAGCTTAGAGGACTTGTTTGATCCTGTGGGTATTTTCAAGCCATTTGAATAAATACAGAGGTCATTAAAAGGGAAAAAAAAAAATCATGATGTTATTTAGCTTTTAAGTTTTTCTCTAACTTAACTGCAGTGGGCACCTAAAAGATTCCCTTAACAGATGAACTTGGTTTTTGAATTACAGACTTGGGTCCTCAAACAACAAAGTTAAAATGACATTCTTCTCTCAGAGTTTTTGAGAGGGTCTGAAAGATGTAAGAAATGGGGCATTTCTTATTTACATTGGAAATAACCTTTATAAGATTAATATGGTTTGAATAGCGAAAACACTGTGGAGGCAAACCTGATGTCTTGAAAAAAGGTAGATTTTATCTCAACAGTTCGAGTTTAGAGGGTTTTTTTGACTTTTAAAATCTATCTTTGATAAATAACTCTTTTAATTAATATTGTGATAGTACTTGTCCTCCAGGACTTGCTCGTAAAACTGCCAGCAGGTCGGTCCAAGTTTGATTTGGGTTTTTTTAGTTGATTTAAAGCCTTAAAAAGAAAGGGGTTTGTTTTGGATTAAGTAGGAGCTTAGAATCCATCAGTCCCTATTTTCTTCTTCTCACTCTTCCCATTCTTGACTGAAGGACAGTATACTTTAAGAAAAATTGTGTTAAATGTTTTATTGTGAGATGCGGAAAAAAATTCGCCAAGCACTTCACCAGAGAGGTGTATTAATACAATAAAATTCACTCATTGCTCTAGCATTTGCCATGAACTGACACTGTGTGAGCACCCATAGCCAGCACTCTAGTCCCTAAAATAAAATCATCAGTTGTGAGAGAACTTCATCAGATACGAAGTCATAATGCATATAAAATGGAAACTGAATCCTGCTAATTAATGAAGGTGCTGAACTTTTTAACCCATTAAATTTGGTATACTTCATCTGGTCATTTCCATGAGCTGCAACATCAGATACAAAAAGATGGGGAACTTGTGTATTCTCTGTGAAGATACTGATTATTTCAAAGAAGGCAATCTTCCTCAGATCCTATGTTTGCGTAACTCTACATGTTACTGCCCTAGTAACTATCCCCAAATATGTTAAATTCTGTCCCAGAGTTGTGCTTGCAAGTTACATGGGACAGTAGCAATGGTAGGAAGAGAAGTCTCTTGTCCTAACAAACAGAATGGCCAGCTTATTTGTGCACAATAATTTTTGACATCTTGATATTGCTGCATTTTAGGGAATTTTCTTTCATTCTCTGACTAAATTTGAAACAAACCGTAGGGTTTTGCACACTTTTAGTGATGGCAGAGCAATGTACTTCAGCACTTCATGATTTAAGTCCAGATTTATGTAAAAAGGGCACAGAAATGCAGTCTCTATTACTGCAGTAAAGTGCTTGAGCTTGTAAACTTTACCTCTTGCCTCACTCCCCCAGTGCTATACATGCTCATTTGTATATTTGCATTTTGTTTGGTTTAAACTATTGATGTGTCATGTAACATGGGGTATCGAGTAAGCTTGTTGTCAAGTAGACAGAAGTTCTAAACCAGCATAGTTTATCATGTCACTCAAGTGTTGAAATCAACACCAGAAATGAACACAAAAAAATCCTCTTAAATGGCAATTTTTTTCTTTCTGTTGCTCCTATGAAGAAGAATTCTGCTGAAGGAAACACTGTGTTTGTTTGTAATGAAAGAAAAGGCTCAGAGGAACAAGTGGATACACACCTTCAATGGCAGCTAAATCTCCTTACCCATATAGAGAATGTACAGAATGAAGTCACCAGCAGAATGGACCTGATTGAAAAAGAAGTTGATGGTAACTGCATTGCCAGATACTTGTTAATACACCTGTAAACAGGTTCTTTCATAGCCACTCTGTTGAAGATGATCTGAGGCACTAAGGATGAATTTTCAAGTGTTGTATTAAAATTTGGGTACCCAAAATTATAACCAGAGCTTGTACCCTTGATCCTTCCTACGCCCTTACACAAGTTTTTAATGCCAAATAAAGTAGCTTAAGTACTCAGGACCCCTGAAAAATTAGCTCAAGTTTGTGACTTCAGAAAGCTTAGATAACTGTCTAGTCCTTGTCCAGATGTGGATCATAAAGTTAATAGATTTTTTTTTTCTATGCCTGGAGTGGTTTTAGCCTCACTGTTCTAGTAATTAACAATATTTAGGAAAAAACCCCACATTTATTCTGCCTTTTAATTTAGTTTGCTATATAGTCTAAGTGCCAGGTTTCAGGAAGACAAATCAGTCTTTATGAGAAAACGAGTGAAATTATAATGTAGAACAAAATATTACAGCACATAAGTTTACTTGCCAGTCATAGAAATTAAGAACGAGGGGTTTATAGTCTAGTCACAGGAGTCCTGTATTTATCTTTTGACAAATAAAGTCTTACTCCTATTTGCAGTTACACTTTCAATATTTGTCCTGTGCTAGGCTGTATATCTAGGCTAACAGGGTTGACCTTTTTCTTTCTCTGTCTCTGCAAGCATAGAAATTCCTTGAAAACATTTGAGGTTTGGAAAATCATTCTGTAATTTGGATCTTGTAAACAGGAGCCTATTAATGTGGCATAAGCAAGCCTTGCATTTAAGGATTGCGTTCTCTGTTGCAGAACTGTCAGAGCTAGAAGATCATGAACTGAGGTTTCTTTTATGTGTATAGATGGTAAATTGTTAGCCAAGGGTATAATTTGCTCCCAGGTACCTTTTTCTAGTAACAATCAAATTAGAAGTTATGTTTGGAATGTCTGAGTGAAACACAGAATTAGTTGGTGTTTCCCTAATAAAAACTTATTCTGTTAAATATAAACCACAGCCTCGGTATAGTTTCCCTTCTTATAAAAGACAGAGTAAGAAAGCAAAGTTTATTTTTTTTAATGTAAACTGTTTCTTGAAGACTTATTCTAATCAACTTCTTCCTTTTCATTCTGTAGTTTTAGAAAGCTGGCTTGATTTCACTGGAGAACTGGAACCACCAGATCCTCTGGCAAGATTGCCTCAGCTCAAGCGGCGTATCAAACAGCTCTTAATTGACATGGGGAAAGTACAGCAAATAGCAACACTTTGCTCTGTATGACAAAAGGAAGAATAAAGAAATACAAATAGGTTCCCTTACAGTGAATTTTCTTACTAGCCACCAGACTGACAGGAAGACAGCAAAAAGCTGAGCATTTATCTGGTTCTTTGCTGATTACATTATTAGCCTGAAGCTTTAGAGAGGAGAGGAAATTTAGAGTGAGGAATCTGTTATATTGGAAATCTGAATATTCAGTGTCCAAGTTTCAAAATGTAATATATTACATACTGAGGAATGTTGATATGATTTAACATGATAAACAAGAAAATCCCTGCACACAAGAAAGTTGAACAAAAAAATCTCTGAAGAACAATGTTACTGTTTTGAGACTTTTGGAAAAAAAATTCTAAATTTGCAGAATTCAGCTGACTGAAAAATCTTGGGAACTTCTTTTTTAATGAATTCCTCTTACCTTGCTAGTGAAAGATAGACACAGAGAGATCTGTAGCCTCTCTACAAGGAAAGTTTTTACATTATTTCCTTCTCTCATGAATTTTCTGGAAAATGAACATACTAGCTTTGATTTTATTTTTTTTTTTGAAAGAAATTACTTACTATGGTCTCCTTTTTAAAATATTTTTTTAAATAGAAATCCTTATTACAGCACTCTTAGGCTCCTTTAAAACATAAGTGACAAATAGTGGTCAGATGTGCCAAATAATATTAAAACCACTGGGATGAGAGTTTGATTATGACTTACATGAAGGTTTTTCCAAAGTCCTACTCGGTGCCAGCAATCCATCCAAAATTGTGTCTAGTTTATATTTTTTTATGTTCTATTGCAGTATTCGGGATTCAAGGTACATTTTTGTCCTGGGTAGCTCTGTTCTGGTCTTGGCCCTCTGAAACTTTACCATCCTCAGCTGGGATGAGGAATGACAAGAGCAGCAAAACTGTCTGTGGCTGTGAATATACTAAACCACTAGAATAAATATCAGAAGATACATTATCCAAGATGTTTTTATAAAATCTTTCAGCTTCGGTGAATGAAATGTCATGAAACCAAAGGCAACCTACTTGCTCTTTTAGCTCTTGCTGGATTTTGAGCCCAGGACTTTCCCTGTGCTTTTAAGTTGCCGCTGTACCCAGTGCTACATGCATATTTGTATGGGTATGTATATGTGTATAGATACACATGTACATATATACATACTATATACATTTATATCTACACATGTCTAGTTTTATTACAATAGACTATAAGAACTGGTGGTTAACATTAAATGTTACCTTTTAACAAGCAGTTTCTAAAATTGAAAATAATGTATGTACAGGTTTTGAAATTTGTAAAATATGACTGTTAAAAGGAGGCTATTTAACTGATGACATTAAGATACTTGAACATTTTATGCCTCACGTCTGTTTATCAGTTCTAGTTATCTGTATAAATGCATTTTAGAACCGATAGACAGTAAACTTGAATTTACCTTTTGATAAGAGTACAAGCCACTGTACATTCAAAAATTATTTAAATTTGCAAACAACACTGTTCTATATGTAAGGTACTGTATGTAAAACTGTTTATTAAAACTATTCTGCATACTCTACATTTTCCACTTTTCTTGCTGATCTTCATACAAATGTAAAAAAGAAGTGATTGTTATAATGTACAGACTATCAAAAAATCTTGGAATGCCTTTTGAGGATGCATAAATTTGAAAAATGTGCCAAAGATGGATTATCTTGGAAAGACTTTGCAACCAGTGCATTGAACTTTCACGATAAAACCATTATTGAGAAAGAAAGCAGCATGGCTGGTTCATTGCTAAAATAAACCTACCCTGACATTTCCCATCTGTCTATCATATCTGAAGTGAGTTATCACTCTTGATGTCCAAAGCAAAGTGTAAACCCCTGTTAGAGTGGTTGCTATTTAAAAAGTCTTGCCACATCAGGCTTGTAGGAGACATTACAAAGTTGCATGGTAACATGGGAGTTAATTATGGAATCATGATTGGCAACTTCATAATGCAGAAAGAAAAGAGCTGAGGAGTTGTTGACATTTTTATAGCAACTGATAAATAAAATACTCTGTGTTATGTAGTTGGATGCTTAAATAACTGCTTTAAACAATATGAATAGTTGAGTGACCTACTTGCTTTTGGATATGTGAGACTTTTTTATATATTATTCACTTGCTGCATATCCTTGAATGTGGTACTGTGTGTACTGTATAAGAGAAATGTAAATCCCGATGAATTACTTTGAAACAAAGTGGAGTGTATTTACATAATTTATACAGCATACACTGTAGCAATATTATGCAATGTGTGTGCATGTGTGCGATGTAATATAATTGTAAATGTTACTGAAGGTGGAGGTGGACCGAGAGATTCCACGTGGGAGGATGGAGGTTTCATTCTTAGTGCAGAGATGGAGGAATGGTATCCTGAAAAGGAAATCTTAAGGTCAAAGTTAAAGTTGCCCTTGCAGCTTAACTGTCTTCTGTTTGTATATGTAATGGTCTCTAAATTTACATGAGTATGTAATTTTATCCTTCAGGATCCTGCCTTATTCAGGATGGACTGTGCTTACAAAAACAATCTGTTCAGTATTTTTTTATCTTCATTTCTTTGTGTATTTCTTGTATTATAAAAATTCCTGCAAGCATTCATATCTTCTAAGAAATACAATCTCAGTGTCCTTATGGACAGTGCTATGATACATTGTGTGTTGCTTGAATGCTTCACAAACTTGTCTGAGTTTGCTTTCTCAAATTGTGATGTTAGTCTGTAATGTGAACCTTAGTTTTGGCCCCAGTTTCTCAAGTGTTCAGAAGTTTGGGATGCTTTTGAAGTTTTTTTTCTTTAAACACAAGTCAAGTGCCATAAAAATGCTAAGTGTTTTGCACAGAATGTAGCCTACAGTTGATTGCTTTGCTCATGTGCCAGTCAAACCTGATGTGGTCTGGCTCATACCAGTATTTCTTCTAGTTGGCCTTATTGAGAGAATCTTTTTCCTATAGGCATCATTTTCCATCTGTCTTCCTGCTTCCATTGTAAATAAGCCAGGGATATACACACAGTCTGTTTGCAACATCATTTATTGGGGTGTGAATTGCAATTACTTGTGCTGTATGACGAAAAGAGGCAGACTCTCTCTGAGGAAGAAATAGTATATGGCAATGTAAGGACTGGTTTTGATACATCTGCATAGAAAGGTAAAATTTTTAAATTTGCAACCTTCTTTTAAGTTGGTATAACTTCTTAATAAACAAAAGGGAAATTCCATTGTACAGAAGCCTCTTGTGATTTCACAGGCTAAATGTTAAACTTGTAGAGCCTTTAAACACTCAGCTTTTTTTCTGAGATTGTTTGGGGTTTGTGGTGTTTTTTGTTGTTTTTTTTTTTTTTTTTTTAATGGAGGTATCAGGGTAATTAATTTCAAAGCCTTCCTCCTGTGACCGTACTGTAGGCATCTGCATCAGGAATTCTGCATTTTCAGTTACAGTGATGGCAGTAGGACATCAGTATTGAAGTCATAAATGAAATATCTTGGTGATGTGATCAGATACCACATGATGGGGCTGCCTCTGTTTCAGTTACAAAATGGGCTTCAAGTCATATGGCAGGGAATGAGTTGGAAGATGCTTCCTGCTAACCCTTTTCCTGGGTAGTGTCAGTTGAGTAGTGCCCATATCTTGCATATTCTGGCCTTAGATGCATAGATCTTTGTTCAGCTTTGGATTAATTTACAATGGTAGAAGCCTGTCTTCCTCTTTAAAATAGGTGAAGAAGGTGTGTTGCGATTTTCTGATAGATATCATATATTCACTGGGTGGCAAAAAATTGAAACTGTTCTTCCATGGGTGCAGTCCTCTTGCATGGCTGACATCCACCTGTCTCTTGTCTCTGAGCTCCTACATGTGCTCCTCATCTGTTTATTCTGCAGCTTGCATCTGTTTCTCCTTTTGTTTTTCTGCTTTCTGCACTCTGACTTCTGTGATGCCTGGAGGGTTTCACTCCTCTGTTCTTGTGCCCAGTTCTTTCTGGCTGCTGTGGGAAGCAGTCGTAGGGACAGGTCTCTGCTCTTCTGTCCTCAGCCTCCAGTGTGACCTGTCAGTTGTCTATGGTTGGAGTGTGTCTACCATAATCCAAGTCTTCAGATGTTTTTGCTGCCTTCCTTTAGTAAGCCTCTTCTAATCTTGTGCAAGTGGTGATCTCCCTCTACTCCCATCTGGCTTCTATCTTAACTGGACTTTAATGCAAAACCCCTCTGCCGCTGTTGGGCTCCACCACTCCTCACCAATCTGCAGGTTGGGCTGTAAAGGAGTTCCTTGAACATCACAGTAAAAATATAAAACTATTTTGATGCTTGCAAACCAGAATATTTTTCCTTTGCATATAAAGGGAGACTGCAACTATTTTTATTCGTTGAAATTTTTAGAGATGCAAACCAGATCCTGAATTGAACTGGAGCTTAATGTAAAAATCAACAACAGAAGTAGGGGGTGAGTAGCACTGTGCAAACAGGGGCTTGGTAGGAAGTGTGCAATCAGGCCATCGTGACTACCTTGCCCTGTTCGTAGTTATATGTGGGTGCTGATGTGTAACGGAGGTGCATGCAGTGATGCCATTCATTTGCAAACAGAACCCATCTTTGCCATGTTGGCTTAGAACACTGGAACTGTAGGTTTTCTCTCTACTGCTTAGAAATGTTACAGTACATGCACCTTAAGTTTGCAGTGCTTGTTAAGATCAGAGGCTGAATCACTTTCAGAATGCCCTTTGCTATTCTCACCTTTTATTAGCTGACACCTTTTTTTCTGTTGTATTGAGTCCATATGGCTTTAAGTGATCATTTTACAGAGGATGTTTGAAAATACTTCCGTGATGGTTTTTATTATACTATGTTGTGTCCTGGGCACTGGGTGCGGGGGTCTGTCTGTAGCAATAAGTATTATACACTATGTGTATATCTGTTTATATATGGAAAACAAATATGGAGCATGTAATGATGGTGAAAATACACTGCACAGGGAGCAGATTGTGCATTTGACAGCCATTCTGCACCAGCCTGAACAACTGAAAAAAAAAAAAAAAAAAAATCGGAGACCACATGGAAAAAATGAACTAGCGTGAAAAATCATTCAGGAGTGAATTTTTCTTTCCATACACACCGGGCCTGTGTGTAAGTGGTAGATGAGCCAACTGTATTCTATGGATTGAATAACTAAAGCTAGTTCAATTGCTGTTTGCTTCAGACAGCAGCCTGCCTTTCTTTCAAACTGGCCAGAGCCACCTCCGTTCAGCTGTACACGTGCGTCAGTGTATTGTCACTAAACACTCTGAGAGAGGCAGCAGTGCACTATTACTAAATCTTCTATGAGAGAAGCAAAATACTTTCTTTTGTGATTTTTTTTATAATAGCAATAATGTTGACTGCGTTCTAATACTCACAATAAAGATCTGTTGAGATTGTTATGTGCCTGGGCTCCCGTTCAGTGGACTTTTGTTCTAGCGAGCTAGTGAGTGTTTGTATATGTTTTAAAGCATTAGGGAATCTTCAGTTGCATTTTTAACCTGTAGTTATATGCAGTCCTCGATACTCTTGTATACATTGCAAAGCTTTATAGGGATAGGGACTTTTCTGTTTTAGCCTGTGGGCAAATTGTGCAGTCAGTGAATTTACAGTAATGAATTACCGTGTGGCAAAATAATTAGAAGATTTTTCTGGTCCTGAACTGCTTTGGTGTTTAGCAGTTGCAGTGTTTGAGTTTTGCAAAGCACTCAGTTCTTAAAACACAAATGTCTTCCAACATGTTCACAGTGATGGCATCTCTCTGGGCAGATGTCTGCCTTCTAAGGGTGTTTCTAGTTTTGTGCCTTTGTACAACATCATTAAAAAATAACTTCAGTTTGCTTTTAGTGATTTATTTTAATATTGCTTACACGCTGTCGTTCAGGACTCTGGTAGAAAACAAGCAAACAATGCTGAGAAAGTTCTTTTAGACATCCTGTGGACCATGGCATAAATGATAAGCAGCAGATGAATGAAGTTGGACAGAATCTCAATGAGTTACTAATACAGACAAATTCTGTTGTTCACAACAAAACCAGATATCATAAACATGTAACATTTCAAAACTTAAATTCTGAAACAAATATCTTAAGCATTATTGAAGGGACAGTCTCAAAGCAGTGTCTCAAATGTAAGATGCAAGGCCAAATTCAGACCTTGGAGTAATACACTGAAACACATTTTCTAATTGGCAGACTTATTAAAGAAGAGGTTTCCTGAATCAGATCAAACATCTGGCCAGCCCAGTGTCTTCAGTAGAAATACAGTGTCAGCATCCGTAGAAAGATACTGGCTACAAAAGATCTGTACAAATTGGTCTTTCCCTTAGTGTACCTCTGATAAACTGAGGTTTCCTTTAGCAATATCTTTATTGTGACCATCACTTTTATCAGTCACTGATAGATGAGTTTAATCCATCTTTTTTCATTCATTTCTCTCCGCAGCACCAGGTGACACACTGAGTTCTACAGCTTTGTTGTGGGATAGAGGGACTGTTTGTCCTTGAACTTGCTTTCTGACTCCATTGGCTGTTTGCTATTGTCTTCAGTTCAGAGGTTAAATATTGCATTATCAAAAAGACCAAAAGTAGTTTTGTCCTAGTAGTGCCAGAAGTTTGTCACCCTGTTGCTGTCCTTGTGTGACTGGCAGTGCCTTTTCTCACTGTGTTAACTTGCCTTTGTCAAATCTTGAGTTGATTCGGTGTGCAACTCTATCCATCACGGCACTGCGGGTTGCAGAACTAACTGCTGCTTGGGATTTCAAAACAATCTGCATCCCAGATGTGGGAATAAAATAAATGTTTTTCTACCTTGCATCACCGTGGCACTATTAGATAGAGGAAAATGCTTTATCTCCCATGTGTAAATAAGAAAAAAGACATTTTACCTGTCCTAGAAATGGTTCATCTCTGTAGGGACAAAGGCAAATTCAGATGTTCTTATGTGGACTTCCTGAGGTTCTTTTGTCATCAAAGACACTTTTTCAGCAAACAAATTATAATACAAAAAACAGAAGCCCTCTGCTCACTTTTCTTTTCCAGCCAAGTTTAGTATAGATGTTACTGGAACTTTCCCATCATTCTGTCAGCGTGAAGAACATGTCATGCATGAAGTGACTGAAACTTGCATTATCTGGTGGGGCTGTGTTTTTTTTCTTGTCATAATTTAATGTTGCATCACATGAGGATTTTTTAAAAACCTAATCAGAGATGCTAAAGTGCTTCACAAGGTCTTATTATTGTTAACTGTGCCAAAATCGTGTGAAGAAGATTGAGACAAATGTCTCATGTTTGAGAAGAAATGTACCAAATGTAAAACACTGTAAGTGTAATGAGTTACTAACAAATGCTGTTAGTCTGTGTTTTTGAATAGTTTTCTTAAATTGTGGAAGAGGTTTGACTAATAGTGATTTATTTAACATAGAAAAACAGTCTATTATTTAAAAATAAATGTTATGGGCATAATTTGCCAATGTTTTCAGTTCTTAAAATTTTTGCTTTCAATCTGCTGCTTCATTCAGGAGACTCCCTTATTAATTTCTTAAACTAAGGTTGACTTCTCAGGCTCGAGTTTTATTTGGGCGAGAGCAACTTTTCTGTGTGTATAGATGTTTATGTATTTACATGCAGGAAACATTTACCCTTGGGCTTTCCAATATGTAAAAATTGCAGTTGCACAAACAATTTATTCTGCTAAGAAAGTGTGTGCAAAACTGGAACAATGAATAAATGGTCTGCTTCGCCCTTGAGATTTGTGATTTCAATGTTTCATCACACTGACATTTTTATTTCCCCCAACAATTATAGTCTAGATTGAATCTCTTTTTCCTAGTGTGTACAGCAAACAAAACACTTATTTCCAGGACTAGAGCAATGAATTTGAAGGTATGTTAGTTTTAAGGCCATATTTGCCATAGGGACCTTTTCTGCTTACTTCTTTTCTGCCCTTCACTGGTAAGCTAATTTAAGATATTCTTCCATCTTTTCTCAGGTGCTAAAAATAGAGGTCAATTCAAATTGTCTCTTCACCAAAGGTTATGCAGTGAGGCTTTTCTTAATTTGAATTTGACCAGCCATAGACAAGTGCCTTTTTTTCCCTGACGAGCGTGGATTGCGCATATTGCTCTATAAACTGTTTTTTCCTTTTTTTTCTTTTTAATCCACAGGCCATTGCATCTCATTGAACTTGCATGTACCGAGATACCCATCTTGGTTTGACGCACATCCAGAAGTGGTTTAAGCGATGCCAACTGCCAAAACCCACTTTCTCACTTCACTTTTTAAGAGACTTTTAAGACTTGGTTGTTCTTCCCAACTTGCATAATTCAGAGGTTGTTTTCTGAGTGTTTCTGAAGGAAATAAAAGTAATCTTATGGAGAATCATCTCATCACTATGTAGATATTGCAGATTTGTGCTTCTTTCTGTTAGTAATAGCCCTTTGATACCTCCTTGGTTTCCAGTCTGCTTGACTGGGTTATCAGCTACCAATGACCTTCGGTAGCAAAGCACAGAGAACAGTGAATGGCGATGAGCTTCCTTCTCTCGCCGTTTGCTGTGCAAGGAGCTTGAATGACTTTTTTACTAACTGTAGAAAAATGGACTAAATCAAGATCACACACACACTCTGGGTATGTGTTTCAGTGGCTTGGAAACTTTGTTGTACCTGTAAGCACCGACCCTGCTGCCCCGGATAGCCTGTGCCGCTGGGCTGTCGCTTGTTGCTCTCCTGTACCTGCCCCACTGCACTGGGGCTCAGGCACAAACCTGAGGCTCTTGAAGCATACTTGAGTCAGAAATATATGTCATGATCAAACTTTTTATCTTTCCCAATTCAGCCACCCTAGTGCTAATGCTGGCTATTCGCCATATAGTCAGATTCCTTTGTTTTGCAGGTATGTTTCCCTACAAATCCTATCCCTACCCAGAAATCCATTTTCTTTCTGTGCCTGCTTAGTCAGGGCTATCATAGGATTTCTATTCTTTATGCCTCTGAAGGTTGCCTTTTTTGGTCTGTCATCTACATTGGGCACATTCTTCATCATTTCCCAGTTTGATCTTTCTGCAGACTATTGGCTTTCCTCAAGTCCAGAGAAAGTAAAATCTAATTGTAGTCCCACTGTTTTTAAAAAGGCTAGTCATGCTAAAGCAAGCTTGTGCTGCTGTTTGAGATCACATTTACCATATATGTCAAACAGTGTAACACTGAGTAGTCTACAGCCTACACAGAAGGGTGTTTGGATCAATGTTAGCACAATGTTGGTCTGTAAGAGAGTATCAGAGTTGTTTCTAGACTGTCTAGTACTATGAATCACAAACAAGAGTGCTGCTGTCACTTTTTCTTGAAGTCAGCTTAAGTCCAGCATCAAACCTGTCCTGCTGTTGTTGTGGACAAGTAAGAATTGATACTCTGGAACCAAGGAAATAGTATTTCTGATATATTTTTTTTTTGGTGAGGATCTTGCATATGTCATGGAATCAGAATGGTTTGGGTGGGAAGGAATGTTTAAAGATCATCTCGTTCCAACCCCTCTGCCATGGGCAGGGACACCTTCCACTAGCCCAGGTTGCTCAAAGCCCCGTCCAACCTGGCCTTGAAATGTGATTAGTACCAAAAATCTTCACTTAACATGCTTAATGGTTATACAGATCTTACACCTGGAGGATAAAGCCCAAGAAGCTAAACTGCTTCTCGTCAGATACTGGCTGGTATTAAAGTGCATGGTGCAAGTGGGATTAAAAGCAAAAGATTAAATGCAGTTGACTGTGACCCTCAATTCCCTTCATAGCCAGTGGGACTGTTGTCCATCCCATTTTTCACTTAATAAAAAAACCACATGAACTGTATTTACACCTAGGGCTGCAGTGCTTGGAGGCCTAACTCTTCCCTTGTCCCCTCAGCAGGCTAGGCTCCCTAGAAACACAAAAAAGTGCAGTTCTGATACAGAGCACAATTTCTGGTTGCACCGCAGTGCAGGTGAGTGCAGGAGCTCTTGGCTGGGGTCATGTCAATATGCTTAATTTGCACATCGATTTAACTAATCCCCCCTGTGCCTGTTGCCGCTTGCTCTCCTCTCCCGTGACCAGGCTCATCAGTGCTCCCTGGACCGGAGATGAGAACTGGCTGAGGAGAACCACGAGGGATGATGTTCCAGGTGAACGGGCCTCTTGTGGTTTTCTCAGAAGCGTTGTATGCGTCACTTGCCCAATTCTGTGGCCGGTCTACCAGCGCATAAGTGAACCCATCCACACGATGCTGCTATAAAAAGGCAGGTGAAGGCTGCATAGGGTGTGAAGGGCTGCCTCGCTGACAAAAGGGGATGGAGCTCTCCCATCGCAAGATGGGCTCCATCCCATTTTGCACCCTTCTTTGCTGCTTTATTAGTATAGCAGCAGCCAATATATTTGGTAAGTACACTTCTTTTACTTTGTCTGTGTCCAGCAGTGACTGTGCTCCTGTGATCTTTGTATTGCTCTCTATATTATTCTGGCAAATTATATAATGGTCTTGAATCTTTCACACTGCCAACTTAGCTAGTTATTGTGTGCTGTACAAACTGAGTTTGGACTCCAGGTCAAACACTAACCTGGAGTGTTTGTACAAACACAACACTAAATGGTCAGGGTAATCTGAGTTCAGTACACCTGGATTTTGGGCGGGGGGAAAAAAAAGTTTTCTGGAAGAACAGACTGGGCTAGAGAAGGAGCTTGGGTAAGTAATGTGGTACTGCAGGGATGTGAAGGTCCTAAGATTATATATACCTTCTACTTGTATGTGCCATCATCTAATTTAAGATTGAACCTTAAGATACTGGATAGTCTGAGTGTCATCCCCAGTTCTTTGGTCTGAGTTTGATAGTCCTGCACAACAAGCAATTTGAATCACTGAATTAATCTCTTAACTCAGATGTCTTAGTAGACCCTCTCTAGCACTGTGCACAGGGATCTCCGCACATCACAGAGCAAATGTCTTAGAGTCATGTTTGAAATGAAAACGGTGAGGTTTGCCTACATGGGGATGTCTATAGGTCAACAAACCTAAAATCCTTTTACAGTCTCATGAAAATTTTCACATGGGCTTAAAGGGACACAGTGAAAACTCACAGAAGGAGAAGTGATTGAGAGGTTTTAGGGGCACTGAGATCGGCTGTGGTTAAAGTCATCCCTGAGCTG
Source organism: Athene noctua (assembly GCF_965140245.1). Taxonomy (NCBI): domain Eukaryota; kingdom Metazoa; phylum Chordata; class Aves; order Strigiformes; family Strigidae; genus Athene; species Athene noctua. The sequence continues at coordinate 9,609,640 of NC_134038.1, read as the reverse complement.
CAAATTATTGGAGACTGAAATGTATTCAGAATACTTATGATGTATTTCAAGTTAGCTCAGACCAAATACTTGATTAGGTGAAACACTGGTCTAAATTACTGTAGCTATGGTTTTGTTTGTTGACTATATTTTTATAGAACTAGTCAATGGAAGTAAGAGTAATCAGATTTTGAGGACTGAGAAAGTGTCAGCTCAACTAATCTGTTCTGTAAAAAATAATCTACTGAATTTCATCATTCTCCTAAAACAGCATCCAAATATGGGTTTGAATGTATTAAGAACCGAAGAGTCAACTGTTTTCTTGCTAGGTGGCTTCAGTAGTTGATCACTTGCCCCAGTAAAACTTGAGAAGTGCTCTTAATATGAATTAGTCTGATGCTAACTGCTAGACATTGTTTCTTTTTAGGTCTTTCATGAGATTAAGAAGAAATACCTCTCCTCTTGGTGGAATAGTGAATGACTTAGCTTCAATAAAGAATAAATACTCAGAAACATGAATAGTGATGTGTGTGGTTATGGCAAAGGGCTATTTTGTGGTAATAGGCACAACAAACTCTGAATAAGTGCCCCAGGTACCAGAAAATGATAGACATACCGGTACAGAATAGAGCTGAGACTAATTAAATACAGGCCAGGGAAAGGGATTTGTGAGCATCTCCACCATGTGCTTATCCTGCAGCTGGCAGCCCAGAAACTTTGTTCAGTACCTCCCTGTGCTGTCCCATGAAGAAAGGCACACAAGGAGCAATGGAGAAACAACCAAGGAAGACCCGTGAACCTGGGGCTGTCACCACACAGACTTGGCACTATCAGGGTTCTGATGAGTACAGGCTTGTGGTGAAACCACCCTTATGTGTTTGCCTTCTTGCTGCTTTCAGAGTATCAGACAGATTCCCAACCGTTACGTCCATGTGAACTTCAGAGGGAAAAGGCTTTTTCAGGAGGAGAAACCTATGTCCCTCAGTGCTCAGAAGACGGCCAGTTCAGGTAATTAATGACTGCTATTTTCTGCTGTTACACAATGTGACCTTTCGTTACTAATGAAAGCTTTAGCCTCTGTTTTGAAGAGCCTCCATATCGATGAACTGGAGGGTGAGGGATGCATGAGACTTGAAGTGATTTCATTGAGCCATGTTGCAGTTCCATCATCTTCTGAATGAATTTCCTGTTGCTAGAAATAATCTCTGGGTTAAAATCAATCTAAGACCTCTTAAAAGGGGCTAATCTTGGCAGCATTATTTGCATGTTAAATACTTGGTGCGGTTTCTGTGTAATGCAACTACTGTCTTCCTATGCATGCGCATGGTCTGTGACCAGTGTGCCAGCTGGCACAGCTGAGCCAAGTTGACTTGGAGAAGTTATCCACCCTCCTCTAAGTGGCACAGTTGGGTTTCCTTCTAAAGGCAGTAAAGGAATTAAAAAGCACATGGAGAACAGTGATACAGAGAACAGCAAGAAGTTAATGAGTTACAGCTGAGGCTGAAGGGGAGTATAGATTGTAATGTTCTCTACTATTATCTTATTGTTGTTGCCTTGGGTGGGGGACCTTGACCATTCTAGATTTGACTCAGAAAATGTCTCAAAATGTGTGATAAATCTCAAGTACTGATAATCAGGATTCTGTTCAACCTGCTTTCTTCCTGAATGACTTAAAGTCATTTATCTGCAATTCCTGAAGACTTCAGAGAATTACTAGAATTAAAAGCTTCTGTCAGGTAGAGTTAGAGTCACCAGAAACACAGCCCTTTCTATTCCAGTATTTGTGGTGTTAAAGTACTTGAACTTGTTTGGCTTGCTTTATGTCCTGTACTGACTGAGGGCTCTCATTAACAAACTAAAATATGTTACTTGTGACCTCCTTCAGGACAGTTCAGTGCAGTAGGAATGGTCTTTCCTGTTGGTGTGTGGATGAGAATGGCATTGAGGTACCTGGCAGCAAACAGAATGGTTATCCCGTATCTTGTAAGTCACAAGTTTCTATTTTTGTTTAGATTTGTTAAAAAGCATTTAAATCTGCATTTGAACTGCTGAAATCAAGAATAGGTTAGCCCCAGAATTGGATGGACTCTAGTTTGTTGTAGTTTGCTGGGTCTTTCTACTGGAAGTTCTGGAGTTTCCTCAGGGATGATCATGAAAACCTGATACGTCTATATTTATGAAGGTCACAGTAATATAAATCATGAATGGAAGGTCAACTTAGGGTATTGACTTTTGAGTTGCAGAGCTTCAACCCCATCTGTGGTGGGTTTCTCTCTACCAATGTTCATAACCTCAAATCCATCAATGTCTTTATGCCACCTGGGTGGCAGAATCAGAACTTCCAGCTCTGAGAAAACTCAGATTGTCTTAATAAATGATTCAGTGCCCAATAAGTACCTTTGTCTAACAGTGCCCCTCTCTGGTACTACAGGTTTATCCTTTTGCCAGCTGCAAAAGCAGAGGGTCTTGGTGAGTCGATACATCAACAGCAGCAGCATCTCCTACATCCCTCAGTGCCTGGATTCAGGGGCTTTTGATGAGGTGCAGTGTGACACAAAGCTGGGTCAGTGCTGGTGCGTAGATCCAGAAGGAATGGAGATTTATGGCACCAGACAGAGAGGAAGGCCAACGCGGTGTAAGTAATATTCAACAAAACAGTGGGTTTTGTAGGTTTGAGAGGTTTGGTGTGAATGAAAGGTGGTAGATCAGGAGCTTGGACACTGCAGCCTACACTTATCCTGTAGAAGTGTAGGTGTTTAACTGAGGCATTCAAGTCCCTGTTTTGTAGAATCATAGAGTATCTCAAGTTGGAAGGGACCCATAAGGATTGTCAAGTCCAACTCTCGTCTCCTCATAAAGGCAATATGAGGCATCTGGGTGTTGATGTTCATTGTAACAAATCTAGCCCCTTCCAAAACATGGGGTGGCTATTCAGATGTTTGTGGGAAGTTAAAACACCAGTAAACATTACCTTTGTTTACCATCAGGTCCGGGGAACTGTGAGATTCGAGATCGTCGCATTCTGCACGGGTTTGGGGAGAAGAGCCCACCACAGTGCTCAGCAGATGGAGAGTTTCTGCCTGTCCAGTGCAAGTTTGTCAACACTACGGACATGATGTTTTTTGATCTCATTCATGGTTATAACAGGTAAGAGCACGGGCTTCTGAAACAGGAAAGCTATCTCTTCCAGTCACTGGCTTACTGCTTTTTTTTTTCTTCCACATGAAGCCCTTCATCTGTGACCACAGATGATATTTTCTCTTAATGAATAGACCAAGTAAAAACCCTTTTTCTTCCACATTAAATGTGCTCATTTAGAAAAAAATGGTATTCCATCCCTGCAGTCTAATCAGTGTGTCCTCACCAGCAGTAGATAACATATTGCAATCTGTATTTGGAAAAGTAGCCAGGGCTACTTTTCGGACAGACACACAACAACAGAGATAAATGCACAAGGAACAGAGGAATTCAGATGTACATATGAGGTAGGAATGATGATTCCATGTAAGAGATGAAAACGGGTGGACAGATGGACAAGTGGCAACATACAAATAGCAAGTTCCATGTGATGATGGGAAACCAGCAAGTGATGAATGGACATGCTGTCATCGGACTGGCTTTGGGTGGTTTGAGAGGGCTGGGGAAGACTTGAAGATGATGGATCAAATCCTTGTTCATGGGAGCAAGAAGACTTTGTCCTTTGGAGGAGATGGAAATTAGTGCTCAGATGGAGAAATAAGGGATGGACAAGGGTAGGAATTTGTTTTGGTGCAAATGCTCAGATTCCTCAGAGAAACCTTTTGGTATTTCGTGAAGTGCCGTTATCTTGGTATCTCAGTCAACACGTTTCTCCAGTGGAGGGCAGTGAAGTAAATGTAATGTCTCATTCTGACTTTACTCTGTAGTAGCAAAGGCATTTTAATGTAAACATCAGTTTTGCTGTTTTGAGGGTTTTCTGTTTTAGTTTAAGCAAATATGAAAGGCAGGACCAAAAGCACAGTGCAAATTTGTCAGAGATTCCAGAGACGTTATTTTGGCAAGAGCAAAATAATCTGGCTGTATTGTTTGTTGGCCTGTAGAGTGTGGAAATTCTAAAAGAGCAATCACAGAGGAGAAAGCAATGCTTTAAATGATTTTTTTTTTTTTTTTCCCCTGCTGTTTGGAGATCTGTCTGCAAAGACCTGCAAGACCAGGCTTTTCTTGTGTCCATGTCATGTAATTAATCACAGAAGGATCATTTCACTCCCAGCTGTCTACCTTTCTAATTATGGCATTGACTTAACCCATTACCATCATATCGGACTATCTCAAGTGATTAATATGTTTATTTTCACACTATTCCTACCTGAAATGTCATTATCCTGTCCCATAAACAGGAGCCCAGACTACAGAGTTGAAGGGATGAGTTCCACATCATCAGACTATAGCAGAACAGGGATTTAAACCCATATTTTATGTTCATGTGGAACCAGTGGAGTAACTTTGCTTTTTTTTTAAATCTAGACATGTCTTACTAACTCCATTCCCAAATCATTTCCCTACACCTTCATAAAGCACTCAAGGATACAGTGTAGTTGGGAACTGTCAGTGTTAGGTTAACGGTTGGACTTTCCAACCTAGTTGATTCTGTGAGTCTGTGAAATATTCCAGAATAAATGAGCATGTTAAAAAATATAAATGGAGAAATTCAGAAGTTTAGAGCTAAGACTTTCCCAAGAAGAAGACTTTTGGAATGAAAGATGAGCCCGAATTTCCTGCCTCACCCTAATGACTTGACTGATTTTACTTACTGTATACAGACTGTGCCCAGGTCCTACTTAGAGGGGCAGATAGATAGAAAGCCTTGTAGCAAATTGATGGGAATGATCAAAAAATCAAAAGTCAAGGAGGATCTTTTTATTTTCTTGCTATAGTTTTCATCAGACTGAAAACCTTGTGTCAGTGTTTTTATTCTAGCTCACTAGGTTCTGCCCTGTTATGTATTATTTGGTTGACAATGGAAAAAACCCATGATCTGGTTTTCTCCCTCTATTTTTGAATAATCAGTGAGAAAGGCATCTATAACTTTGGCTGCATATATGAAACATAGAAGGGGTTACTTGCAAGCCTGCTTTTGAAGATCAGCAATGAGTTGTCTTTGCTGGAAGCCAAGAGCAGACACTCAGTTTGAAGAAAAGGTCACCAATCTCACATTTATTTACTTTCTCATATTTTTGAGTGTGAGCATTCTTATTGAAACACATGGATACACTATAAATTTATTCATAATGTAAATGTAGTCATCTTTGCTTCAGCCATTGTTTTGGACTGTGTCTGATAGATGAGGTACTCTGAGCTATCACTACTCATCTCAAGGGCTGTGATTAAAAAGAGGCTGAGAAAAAAAGTGGCAGGGAGTGAGTTTTCCAAGTAAGGTGAGAAAAGTTCTGTCCTCTTGTTTTTGTGGGCCTAATTTATATCTGTTTGTACTTTATTTAGCTGTATTCTCAACTTGGAACAAAAATAACCAGAATGACAGGATATGACTACACATCTGCCCCATATAAAAGTACTGTAATTATGCATGTGACTTCCTAACATTGAAGATGAAAGAAAGTAGCATGCGGAATTTTTTCATTGCATCCTGTTTCACACCGCTAGATGTTGAGATGCTGAGGTGGTGAGCTCCAAGGACATGAGCAGTGTAGAGGTCTGTCTTTGGATATAGAAGCATTGTTCTCCTAAAAAGAGAAAAGATCATATTCCTGATCGGGCAGCAGCCAGTGCATGATAATTCAGGGGAGCAAAAAGCTCATCAAATACTCCAAGCTATATATGCCCATGTGTACATTGAAGACCATAAAAAATATGGTATTCAGGTGTTTGTATCTTAAATTGCATTGTTTTAATGCTGGCAGAAATCCCTTCGTGCCCTGAAGTATGACATTTTGATTGCTTTTAGCATGTCAGCAGCAGAGCAGGATTTGACTATCCAAAGTGGAAGGAGTCCATAGGTTTTTAATTTGAAGACATGAAAGAGTGCCAGAGAGAAGCTGCGCTACACAGGGATGCGCAAGCTCTGAGACAGGAGCACTGCTGGGTGACGCTGGGAGAACCCCAAGGTTACCAACCCCTTCCTCTGCCAGGGGTTGCTGTTGCTTTGTGCGTTCCCCAGCTTGTGCTTTGATGTGCTGAGGAAGCAGTAACATCTTCAGCTCTCCTGGCAAGAGGTGGCAGAGCTCTTGGGCAGACTCCACTCCACTCACCTGAGAGCAGAAAATTCCCCTTCTGTGTTGCTAGGTTTTCCCAAATAAGCCACATGGAGCTGGGACACCAGACTTTTATCATATTTTAGGGTAAGGGTATGTGTCTGTAAAATAATATGATTGTTTTGGAATTTGGCACTTTGAATCTTGAAAAACTTCTGTTTGCTTGGAGAAACTGTAGAGTGCCTGTCAGTTAAGATCACATTTATTATGTTTTTTCCAACTCTGACCCTATTAAGTTTCCTTCCTAAGTCATTCCTTTGCTGGAATCTTGCTGTTGTCACTCCTAGAATATTATACTGGAAACTTGCATCTCTTTGATCTCCAGAAGTAAGAGTCTTACTTGTAATATGTTAAAAAGCCTTTCTTCTTAATCTGTTGAGCTATGCTCTGAAAATGAAAAAGATTAGTGAGGTTTGTATCAGCTTTTGTGCTTAACTCAGTGCAGAAAGCATACGTAGCACATAGGGAAGAGGAAGCAACCTGTTTGTTTAGGCACTCTGCCATCCTGTGCAGATTTGTGGCAGCAGCTAATGAACGGGTGTTGTAATAACATTAAGCCAGCGTCCGTCTATTTTACAGTCTTTGACAGGCTTTCAAAGATGAGAATAGACTTGAAAATAAGTGTTAGATGCTGGGTACCTGCTTAGGAAGGATCAGAAATCTGTCTGAAGGGAGATTGTCCTGTGTTTGTTTAAAAAAACCGGTATTTAGGAGACTTGTCACATGCTGAAACACTGGTCTGGATCATGTCAGAGCCTGGTTGCCACAAGGAGACCAAAGGGTTTTGTAAAGGCTCTGTGCTATCCAGACACCCCTGCCATACAAGTCCGGGAGGGAAACACAGATGGTGCTTTGTCGTTGTCGGTGAACCTCCCCGGGCTCTTCACAGGAGGCTGCTTTTCCTTCCAGGCTCCCTGGGGCTTTCCAGACGTTCAGCTCCTTGCGGGAGACATTCCCGGAGGTCTCTGGGTACTGCTACTGCGCGGACAGCCTGGGGAGAGAGTTGGCAGACACTGGTAAGTACCCTCCAGCATCTGAGCCTATAACTTGAGTGGATTTGAATTCCCAAGGGAAAGGACAAATAGCAAATATCAGTCTTCCGATTAATTTAGGACTTCCATTTCACTCTTACACAGGGTAAGACCACTGCGACAAGTTTAGTGCCCATGGGAAGGGCTGGAGCTCAGTAATGAATTCCCACCCTTAGGAGCAGCGCTTCAGTCAGTAGCAAGTGGAGCTGCTGCTTGGGAGCTAATCCTGTCCTTTTTGGGATGGTGGAATAGGATTTCTGAATGTCCAACCTCTGCACGCACTAGAAAGCTGTGTCATATCCAATAAGTCTGATTAGAAAATGCAGGGGTCTGGAGGCAGAAATATGTTCTTCTTGCTCAAGTAAAATCGTGGAATGGTTTGGGTTGAAAGGGACCTTTAAAGATCATCTAGTCCAACCCTCTGCCATGGGCAGGGACATCACATGGTCCTTCCTTTTCTCTCATAGCCTCAAGATACCTTTTAGGCATGTTAATAGTTGATGGGACATTTTCAAGGGAAGAATGATTTTCCAAGAAGGAGGCATGAGGAGGTTGAGAACTTCCAGCTCCTCTTCCCTAGATACTGTGGTTTTAAAAAACTGGGAAAAATGCCAACCATAATAGCTTAAAATTTAGATGGTAGATGAGAACTCCAACATTTAATTCCCACAAGGGTGAGAAGTTCTCAAAAAATTTGTGGACGCAATGAAGCTTTTTTTTTTTTTTTTTTTGGTATGCAATCAAAATTATTGAGAATTGGTTTTTGGTGACATCAGTTTCCAGAATTTCACCAAATACTCTACTGCAGACTGAACCTAACAAAACCACAGCACAGTGCAGGTTTGGGGATGTTCTTTCTGCTTTTTCTGGCAGATGTCAAGGCATAAAGCTAGTGACTGGGCACTCAGCAACAGGATGTATGGTGCAGCGCATTCGCATTTGGCCTATTTAGGGAGCTGGTTTTCTTCTTCCTGATAGGCATCCATTTCTGCTACTCTGGTAAAGCATGTGACTTCTGCTTTAAAACAGAACACTCTGTGCTAAAAGTCTCTCTTTCACAGGTTTGGAATTGCTGCTCGATGAAGTTTACGACACAGTTTTCTCTGTGCTGGAGCTTGCCCGCACGTTCACAGAGACTAGCATATATCGGATCCTGCAGAGGCGGTTTCTGGGCGTTCAGCTGGCTACGTCTGGCAAGTTCAGGTGTAAGTAGCGACCAGGTGATGCCCTGTAAATAAGGTGACAGTTCTGAAGCTTATATGTGACAGCTGTTGGGGAGAATTGTTCTAGGAGTCTCTTGCACTAGAAGTGTATAATATCACAGTTTCAGTGGAAGAATCAAGGTTCCTGAATTGCAGCTGGATTTTAACCTCTGGGTTGTACATTCTTACAAGCAGATTGTACCCATCATCTGATCTTGTGCGCCTGAAGTCTGCATTAGTTGAAATCCCATGAACTCTCCCTATCTCTTGCCCTAAGATTATGAAGATGGATCTGATTAAAAGCCTGAGAAAATGACCCCTAATTTATGTTGTTACACTCAGAAATAGGAAGGATCTTACATTGACCACAACACACTTGATCCCCAGGAGACCACATAGAAGTTGTAGTGCCTTAGCCAGCAAGGCTGAACTTCTGGATCTGCTCTTTGGCACATTCTCTCCCCAGTCGGGGCAGGGAAAGGGTGAGAGAGTTTCTCTGCTTACGGGTAGTGAACTCTGCGGGACAGGAGGTCAGGTACCTTCTCCTCACTCCTACACCGGAGCCCAAGAGAATTCCCTTGGCTGGGGAGAGTCTGAACCCCTCGGTGAGATACTTCATCCTCCCATCCAAATTCCTCTGACATTGCTGTCTGACCCTTGCTAAGGAGTTGCGTCACCAGAGATACTGAGCAGATATTGATGTAAGACTTCTGGCCACATAGTCACAAGGTTTTTCTATTTCTGGCCAAGCTGGTCATTCTGGGGAGTCTGGAAAGCATCTTCCTCCTTCTGCTGCACAGTGTTGAGTAAACTCGGACTGTAGCTTGGGATGCAGCTGCTGTCAGCAAAGATGAAGCTGTAACAGCCACAAGATGGAGATGTGACCACGTTTGTCAGCTGCTGCGGGGCCTGCTCTGGTAACACCCAGATCTCACAGCCCTCCTGAAGCCACAGGCATTGGGAAAGTTGTCAGCCTTCCTTGGTGAACAGGTTGCTCTGATGTGATGCCCTTGCTGTCTCAACCTGGTATCTGAGTGTGGCTGGAAAGCTCTTGACGGTGAGAAATGTTTAGGCTGCAGTATTGCAGGTTTATATAAACAAACAAAATTTCTGTTGGAAGGGTGGAGCCTAGCACTGGAGAGATCTTAATTCAGAAAATTTGCTTTATAGTGCTTTGGCTTCTAAGGCCAGTTTGACAGGAATAATGTCTTTGGATCCCTGCAGAGGGAAATAAAGAAATTGGGTGGTCCCAGACCAAATCTCCACAGTCAGGTGCAGATCCTTTTGCAGGAACAATGCCTCTTTGTCTCCAGAAATACTGACATTTGCCTTCATCTCGGTCTCCCAAGCTATACATCTATCTCTGTTGGCCAGCTTTGTGTTTGCATTAAGGGCCAGAGCTCACCTAGCTTCCAGCACAGCTCCCTAAGAGAGATGCTGCTCCTCTGCCTCTCTTGTGACTATGGCTGAAAAATGTGTTGAAGTTTTATTTTCTTTGTAGTTTTCAGCAATGAATACCTACAGTAGTAAACCATGGGGCCAGTTTTCCACGGGAAAAGAGGACAGAGAATTTGCATTTTGGGCTGGTACTTGAAGTGTCGCTGAAAGCAGTCAGGAAATTAACTTCTTTTTTTTTTTTTTTTTTTTTTTTTCCTCCCAACTAGGCAAAGAATGGAATCAAGCAGAGATGGCTCTGAAATCTTGAGCTTTCCCTCCTTAGCACATACTGTTTTTCTTCCAGGCCCCTCAAAGTGTGAGGTGGAGCGGTACTCAGCCCTGCGTTACCAGCACACCTACGTGCCGTCTTGTGATGCTGAGGGGGGCTACACGCCGGTGCAGTGTCAGCAGGGAGGACAGTGCTGGTGTGCGGACACCAAAGGGCAAGAGGTCCAGGGCACAAAGAGACAAGGACAGCCCCCGGCCTGTGGTATGTATGAGGTTTGGAAAAGGAAAAATGAGACATCTCTTGACGTCCTTAGAAAGAAACACAAAGGATCAGTTCCCTTCATGGCTCTGACAGATTCTGATGTTCAAAAACTGACATCCAAAACCCTCCCTAGGGTTAAGAGCCACATTCTAATAAACTCTTAAATATCATATTTCTTTTATTTTCCTTTATGACCTTTCTTAGCCTTTTAGTTTTGCATGCAGCAAAGCTTTTCTTTGCAGCTGTGATATCTGTCTCTTGACTCCAGGAGCTGGGTTGTTAATATCTGGGATAATATAAGGGAGCCAGTGATGGTGGTTTTGGGTTTTGCCTCCTTCCTTTAGTGAAATGCTATGGAATTCCTAATGCATCTCTCACCCTGAGCATTTTTTTTATATCTCTGTCACTGCCTGTTCAGCCAAAATTTCAAAATCCAATAAAAAACCCCCAAACAATTCAGAAAAGGTGTATAGGTTGGGGCTTTGAGAAATTTCATGAAGAATACACCATCAAATCAGTGTCCCAAATGGAAATGACAGCAGAAATGTCCAAGGCCCAGAGGGGAAGAGGAGCGTTAAAAACCTTCACTCCCAAGCACACTACCTAAATATTCAGGATTGTGCTGGAGGGCTGGGGCACAGGGTCTTAACGTGGGGGCCACCTTCGGGGAAGGTAATTACTCTGTCTCTGAGACACAGTCTTACCATGCAGATAGAGAAGGGAGGAATCTCCCCTGGGTGTCACGGCTCCAAGTTGCTCAGAGTGCTCTGGGCACAGACAGGCTTAGTGTGAAATGAAAATGTTAGCGTGCCTCCGAGGCTGATCACCAAGGGTATTGCGAGGACTCTCCTAGGTTCCCTTGCCATATGTTGGGACTCGTTGTTTTCTCTTTGAATGTGCTTTGCTGAGCCCTCCTGATGATTTTTTTGGGGAGGGATGGGGAGGCAACGACTTGAGGTTGCTTGCAGCTTTTATTGGCAGACTCGGGAAATTTAAGCAGGGAAAAATTTCTGCGGAGGTTTTGCAGTCTTAACTCCCAAGAAGGTATTTCATGAGGATATAGCTGCAGTCTGTGTTCAGACAGCTACATGCCATGTGCGTGTCTCCAGTGCTGCTCTGTTTTATTTCTCTTTAATATCTTTGACTCTCACACTCAGCAGGATGAACACTGAAGAAGGCAGAGACATAGGTGTGGGTAGCACTCTGGGTACTTGCAGGACCTGGGGCACCAGACAATCCTGATAGGGACATGCTTCTTTTCAGACCTTTTACAGTAAATTCACCCCAGCAGTGCTTTTCGTTTTATTCCTCCTCACTCTGCTTTGACTTGATTCAGTAGCAGGTAGGAGGGGAGAGTGTTTAAAGACCATGTCCTACATTTGTTTCATATTAGCATACTTGCAGGATTGTGTTTTACACTAACTTATTGGTCCCTAGAGGAATGTTCTTGTCCCTTTTACCAAGAACCAGCACTGAAAACAGAAGGGGCCTATCCTACAGAAAATGCCTTTACAAAAGAACCACTGTGAGGGACTCTGCACCCCTGCCAGGAACTGCAGAGCAGGGCAGGGGTGCAAAAGGAGGAAGGAGAAAGATGCTGATCACAGAGCCTCAGATTACTTGCCAATCTGTTTTAGCAGCTTTTAAGATTTTCACCTTTTATCCTTACTGTTAGCAGGATTTATGTCTGCTTTATCATATTGCCTGAATATGGATTAAATGGGGATGGGGCTGCTGGAGCAGACCAAAGCTGTTCATCCACCACGCTGTTCCCTACAGGGACAGCAATGCCGCTTAGGCAGAAAGTCTGAGCAACATGGGAAATGCATATACGTTCCACATATCTTCCTGCATGTGGGAAAGGCCCCAAACTAGAGTCTGAACTCAGATCATTGCATTTAGCACTCCCCTATGGGGAGTCATCTTCCAGGGATTTGCCTAACTGCCTTTTAACCTTTTATCCTTCCTAGCATCCTCTGGCAGTAAATTTCATGATCATAATGATGTGCTCTACTTCTGGACCATTCTAATTCCTGTACTGTGAGAAATACTGAATAACAATTGTCTATTGTGAATGATGCAGAGAATCCTGTTTTTTAAAAACATTTATCATAATTTTTTTTTTGTCCAAGATGAATAGTCTGTCCTACTGGAAAAGCTGTTCTGTCCTGAGAATATTTTTGCATCCTTTCTCTACGATTCTGCTACTTTTACAGGAAAGGTAACCGTGTGGTGCATGATTCAAGCTGCTGCATGCGTTCCACAGATTCAGTCAGTGCCATAACCATCCTGTCTGTTTGGGTCTCAGTACCTTTATATCTACCAAGTTTTTCTCTTTTTTTGATGTATTTTGAGCGTTAAGCTGATGTTTTCAGAGTTCCTTCTTCAGTGATGGGTTGCATCCTAACTTGGAGCCATTGCTGTCTGCACATGAATGCACACATGGGGCTGAATGCAGATATACCTATGACATGACTTGACCCAGGATACGGGTGGCCAGGGCCAATGCTGGTACCCTCAGTATCCTGACATTTGACTATTTTTGTTGAAATTTTGTAGTTTTTTCCTTTAGAGCTCATTTGTGAATGCCATCTCGTCCTTAGCACTCTATTACTGCTAATTTTAACAATTTATTTTCAAACTTCTTGTAATGAACACTTCATTATGAAACTGAAGATCTAAGTAGGAAACTTCCATAAATTCCTCATTAGTGGTCATTGGTTAAAATTATATTCTGTTTTTCTGCAGCCTATTTCATAGGTTTACGTATTGCGCCTGGAGCAATGGAGGTTTTCTTTAGAAGCAGGCATCCTACCAGAGAGTTAAAGTGCTTGGAAAAGTCTTTATTTGTTCTTTCGGCCATAGGAACAGGAGTAAGGATTTACACTGGGAAGCAATAGAACCAGAAGAAGACCACAGAGCAGGCAACTCAGACATGGTGAAGGAATGTTTCCTTTCACTTTATGTCTTGACTGGAGAATTTTATTTCTAGACCATATTCAACAACAATTCAAATTTCCTTATCAATGTTCATGATGTGTAGCTGAGGAACTAGAGACAGATTAAACTCTGCTTTTATGTGGTTTCTGCTGAGACTGCCTGAAAGACAGCCATGGAGTTACAGGTTTTGGAGGTTCCAAAATTTGCTTTTTTAATTTTTTTTTAAATCTTTGTCTAGGTGAAGAACAAGTGTGCATCTCTGAGAGGCGACGAGCCTTGTCGAGGATCTTTTATGGCCCTGCTGGGTACTTCAGTCAGCCCAATTTGTTTTCCATGCCAGATATCCAGTTGGAAAAAAGAGCTGGCTTCTCAAGACTCTGCCCTCCCTCCTTCAAGGAGCTGTTTCTTGATTCTGGATTGTCATCCCCAGTTGCACAAAGCCCGTATGTCAGCCAGATTCCTGGGCTAGAAACCACCCTTAGCGAAGCCATCACAGGGATGTTCCCATCAAGGGAACTGGCTCAAGTGGCACTGCAATTTACTGCCAATCCAAAACGTTTCCAAGAAAACCTCTTTGGAGGAAGGTTCTTGAAAAATTTGATCCAGTTTAACTTCACAGGGACACTTGGCACTAGTGGGAAATTCAGCATTGGCCAATTTTTCTCACAGGAGGATGTGGCAGAGAGGGACAATAACCAAGATCTTCTGGAATCAGCTGAGGCATTTTCATTGGAGGTCTCAAAGGGGAGCTCTATTCTGAGTAAACCTCTTGTAGGCAGCTTTGGCCGCACAGTAACTCTACAGGACAATCAGAATAAGATGAAATTCCTTTCCTCTGTTCTGGAACTACCAGAGTTCTTTACTTTTCTTCAACAAGTGGTTTCTGTCCCCAAAAGCATTGCTGAAGATTTCGGTGAAGTGGTGAAACTAGCACTGGGATCTGAAGACTGTGGTGAGGAGCCAAGGGGCCTGTTTGTTCCAACATGCACCAAAGAGGGGAGGTATAAGGAAGTTCAGTGCTATGCAGGAGAGTGCTGGTGCTTAGACACTTCAGGTAAGGAAGTTCCAGGGTCAAGAGTTCAAGGTGAACGTCCAAGGTGTCCCACTGATTGTGAGAAGCAAAGAAGAAACCTGAAAAACTTGAAGCAAAGCCTGCCTGCAGGATCAGATCTTTTTATTCCCTCTTGTACCAAGGATGGAGACTTTCTGCCACTCCAGTGTTATGGGACGAATTGCTTCTGTGTTGATTTGAATGGCAAGACTATTCCAGGAATAAGGGGAAAAGCTGGAAAGCCGATGCAATGTAAGTCCTAGGGACTGGAAATTTAAAGATGCTTCCTTATTTTGTTGGACTTTCATGATGCTTTCTTCATATCTAGTTATATCTGGAAATTTATAGCTGATGTATATGAACAATATTGTCCCCTAAGAGGAAAGCAAGTCAGCCCTACAGTTGCAGGGGAATAGTGTAAGTAAATATAACACGGTGTACGTAAACATTGATATCTCAAGTCTTAAGATGGTCCACTCCTCTTTCAGAGTGTAGGGTAGGACTGCTCAAAACAGAGGAGCCTCAGGTCTTGCCTTGTTGATGAGCATATGTCACTGGCATATGTCTCTACCTGAGTGTGTAGCTAGTGTGTGTAACATCCATGATGCCCATGAGACCTGGTGCATCTGTGTAACTGAATGTGGCCCTTGCCGGGTGAAAAAGCCATTTCACTTCCAGGACCAAGTAACCTGGGCACGGTCTCTGGCTCATCTTTGTCCTGAGAACTGAAGAGCTTCAGTGCCTTAAACATGAATCATTTTTAGTCTTTTACCTCAAGAATACATCCTTAACTTGGTAGGATGTTGCAGGAGTCCAAACATAGGAGAGGGTTTCAAAGGCTAACAGATTTCTCATAAAGATCACACAGACCAGAAAAGTGAGTTGCATATGACTTTTTAGACATCAATTTGACATTGCAACTTGCTTATAGACTATGAACTGCCTCTTCATGCCCTTCTATTAATGTAATACAAAAAAAGGAGGAAGAACATAATTTGGGGATATTTGTCTTTCAAGTTTCTGTGAACTGAAAATGGCACATCCACAGGGAACACAGAGCAAGAGAAGAGCCTGCTCCTCGTTTTGGAAGGAATAGCAGAGTATCCATCAGGTGATAGTGGTACATAGTGAAGGAACTCCTTTGAAGAACAATTTGCAGAAGTAGTGGGGAATTTATCGCAATGAACTGAATTGGTAGAGAGTTTATATCTAACAATCCATCTGTAGTGCAGTCACAAATTGATAGGTTCCTAATTCTCTGGTGCTCAAAAGGAGATGAACTCCTATATTTTGCTGGGTTTGTAGAACAAAATGGTGGCAAAATGCAATTTGGCTCTGGAGGTAGCAGAAAAGGCTTCGAAAACAAACTCACTCCAGCATTTTGAGGGATGATATTTTTATATTCAGCTGCAATATTCAGTAGAGAATAGGAGGAGGGGACAACAGGATCTGAAAATTCTGTTAGATCCAAGGGGGAATAAAATCAGTGTCATCCTACTATTCAGATGATTGCTTTTGCAGGGATTGGCTGAATAAGAAGTAACTGCCAGATTATCAAGTGTATCTGAAAATACATAGATGCTGTGAACAGATCCAGGAAGACATTTAGTGGCATCAAGCACCTATCCTCCCTGCTAAGAACTACAGACCCCTAATGTGCTCAAATATTTTTAGAAGTCATATCTTTATGCTTCTTTCAGTTGGAAATCCTACCCTGGTTCAGCATGGGAGCTTAATAGCCTTAGCCCTCTTAATAACAGGCCAGAAATGTTTTTGTTAGTATTGGGATAAATGACCAGGTTTTAGTAATGGTGTTTATAGTACTAGGAGAGTAGGGGGTTTTGTATATCTTCAGTGCATTCATAAGCCATGCAATGTATGTTTTTCTTTTCCCCAGGCCCAAGCACTTGCCAAGTAACAGCTGGTCAGGAGTTTCTAAAGACTGTGAAACTCCTGTTGTCAGATCCAAGTGCTCTGTCTCAGCTCTCCAGCCTTTACCTCCCACAGTGTGATGCTGACGGAGCCTGGAGGCAGGTGCAGTGCAGTGGCCCTCCTGAGCAAGCCTTTGAGTGGTACGAAAGGTGGGTTGCAGAGAACCATGAAGGCAAAACCCTGCCTGTCGCTGATCTATTGAACATCATAACTGGATATAAAGAGGCATCTTCCAACGGCTTTTCGGCTTTTATTAAAGCTTTGTATGAGGCTGGGCACCAAAATGTCTTCCCAGCATTCACCACATATTCCTCCTTCACTGATCTCCCACCTGAAGTGCTGGAAGGAAATGTGACCAGCACGTCTGAGAACATTTTACTAGATCCATATATCTTCTGGCAGCTTCTGAATGAGCAGCTGACCTATTACCCAGGACCCTATACTGATTTCAGCACTCCGTTAAGCCACTTTGAACTACGTGATTGTTGGTGTGTTGATAGCAAAGGAGAAGAGCTGCAAGGAACAAAGGCAGAAGTGAACCAAGTCCCAGCATGTAAGTAACAGAATTTCTGGCACATAAGTAGCAGTATTTCTGGCCTTTGCTTTTATGCCACAAGAGCAAAATCCTTTCAAGTGCTGTGAAGTAGCAGACAATGACTTGTCCGAAAGATCATCAATACTGCCGTTGTCACTGTCCACCAGAGGTGGGATAACTAAACTTTGGTAAATAAGTGGTGTCTCAGTTTTGGGAATAAGGAGGAATAAAGTTCCATATCAAGTTTGTGTAGATTTTATAATTTGAAATTTGGACATATAAAGCTTTTGCAGAAGAAACTTAGCCAGACAGCAAAGGACACTTTGAAGTTAGAAATAGCGTGTGAAGAGTTGTGTGGAAAATTCAGGATTACGCTGTGATGTAAATAATTTTCAAGAATGCCTTAAAATGAGGCAAGTGGAATATTCTTTACTGTTTCTTACTACACAGTGAAGAGTAATAGTGTAAAAGATAGGAGATTTAGTTACTGGGAGGGTGGTGAGGCCCTGGCACAGGTTGCCCAGAGAAGCTGTGGCTGCCCCCTCCCTGGCAGTGTTCAAGGCCAGGTTGGACGGGGCTTTGGGCAACCTGGGCTGGTGGAAGGTGTCCCTGCCCACGGCAGGGGCTGGGGGGGAACTTGATGACCTAGAAGGTCTCTTCCAACCCAAATCATCCTATGATTCTCTATCCCCTAGAAGTCACTAGGAGAAGAGTGAGGCCAGCACTGAAGTTTGCTAAGTCCTCTATCTAGACACCTCCACCAAAGCTGTTGGGCCATCTTCAGGGTCACTTCAGCAGATGACCTGTATTATAAACGTAGTTACTAAAACTATACTTATCACATAGTTATTTTCCAGCTGGGAGAAAGAGACAAGACAATAAATGGCAAACTTCCAAATGAACAAGGAATGCCAGAGAAGCCAGTTCTGTGGGCAAATGGGGAATAAAGGGGACAAAGCAATTTAGGAGAGAGTTATTTTAGCAGGGCTTTCACTGAGCTGGTTCAGGGTGTTGAACTGCTGTTTCTGAGTCAGTAGATGTATGGAGAGAACAGGCCAAGTGTGAGCTGCCACTCTGGACCCAAGAGATATACCTTTATTTTCCTTTCTCACTCTCTCTTCTGATTATCCACTTTTTTTTTTAATGACAGCAACTGAGGGACAGTTCTTTAGAGACATATTAACTCTGTTTGTAACCAATGAAGAGGAAGTAACTTAAAATTGTGAAGACTTTGGCCGAAGACTTGGAGAATGTTTGGGTGATTCCTGGTAGACTCTTGTTACATAGCTAAGCGTTGACAGGTCTCATTTGTTTACTTCCTTCATTACACGATTCAAAAACAAGCGAGTGCAGAAGGAACCAGAAGATGGTCATTAAAAGACCAGCTAGTTTTCACAAGCAAATCTTTACTGGATTTAGATGAAAGGCATTAATATACCCTCTGGTTCTACAGGTCCTGGTATATGTGAAGGTGTTAAGCAGGAAGTCATGAAATTTATGGAGGAGGCAGAGCAACTCATCTTAGCATCAAATCGTTCCCACTTTGCTTTTGGAGAAAGTTTCTTGGTGGCGAATGGCATACAGCTCACAGACAGCGACCTCCTACGTTCTGCTCAGTCCTACGAGTCGGAGGTGGTGGTCTCTGAAAAACTGTTATCGAGCAGTGACTATGCTCTCCAGCTGGCTGCACAGTCAGGTAGGTGAGAGAGAGATGAGAACTTAAATAAATGGATTAATTCCCAGAATCTGTGCAAGTGTTCTCAATGTCAAATTCAGCTTTGCTGAAAAATGGATGGAACTCAGCAGGTATAATTAATCAGTGTATAGTTAACCACAGCCAAGAGCTGATTTCAGCTGTTTTATGTGTATGACAAGATGCATATATAAAATCTGGACACTTACCAGCCTTTATGTATTTGCAGTGTTAATTTGCCTTCTAAAATACAGGGAACATTCAGGTGTTTGCAAATGTGCATTTAAAATATCTTGTATTGGCCACCAATAGCTTTCTTTTTCTTATCATTTACAGTCCTGCATTTCTATTGGCGGAGTCACTTTACTTCTAAAAGTTCTGCTGGGGAAGCAGCGCAGCTGGGATTTCTCCCTTACATCCCACAGTGTGACGGCCTGGGAAACTGGGAGCCAACTCAGTGCTATGAGAGCACAGGTGAACAGTTGCTAACAGGATACTCTGGTTTGTCTGAACAAATTAAAGCTAAGCAGAATTCTAAACAAAAGATGGGAAAACCTGTATTGTAGCCAAACTGGTGAGAGGTGAAGGGGTTTACAAGATGGGTGGAAAATTGACTGGAGTAAGGGGACTCAAGTGGCAGCTCATTGGGGCTCAAAAATCAGCTGATGTTTAGTTGCTCACTGCTAGTAGTTCCTCAGGGGTCAGTTCAGGGGCTGGTACTGCTTCATTAATAACCAGGACAATGAGATGGAGTGCACTCTCAGCAAGTTTGTGGCTGATACCAAATTGCTGGGAGTCAATGATACACTGCAGGATAGGGCTGAAATGGATGAGTCTCACCAGAGCTGCTATATTTCCATTCTCACCAATGCTCTCACATGTGGTCTACTTACCTGTGGACAGCAGAAATAACTGTGATTTAGATTACTAACCACTTTATATAGTTGTTGGTGATTAAAATATTTCCAGTACACAACAAAGCATACGGCTGTACAACACCTAAAATAAAGCTACTTTTCTTTCCTGGCCAGGTCATTGCTGGTGTGTGGATGAGAAAGGACATTTTGTTATGGATTCCTTGGTCTCACGCTCAGCAGAACTTCCCAAATGTCAGTTGTTTTTTCTTCCTAAATACTTGTCTTTACCTGTTCTTACAAATGTTAATATTTATTGGATATTCTACTATGATATGCATGACACAAGGCTTGTTTCTAACCACTAGAAGAAAAGAAAAAGTAATTTTATGCTTGTTTTGCTAAATAATTTAATTTCCCTATGTGTGATTTTGGCTTACATGATTTGAGAATGGACCCTCTACTGTTGGTGGCCCTGCTTGAACAGGGGGATTGGAACAGGTGACCAACCAGATGTCTCCAGAGGTCCCTTCCAACCTCAGTCATGCTGTGATTCTGTGGTTATCAAACACCAATCAGGAATTCCCTGCCTGAGGCTGTAGCAGAGCCTGATGGGAATGTATCCCTTTTTCTAGCTTAGGTTTGAGAACTTGATTTTATTTTAACATGCGTGTACGTTTTCCCTCTTACAGGCCAGACACCATGTCAGCGATCGCGAACCAATGCCTTAATTTCCAGCTGGAGACGGAGCGGTTCAGAGCTGGATGCCTCTACAGCTGACCTGTTCATCCCCTCCTGCCTTGAGGTGATTAACATGGTTGAGGAAGGAAGAAACAAAACCACCATGGTTTTGCTAATGCCATGCTGAAGGCCCTTACAGTTTCAGTCTATGGTCCTTAAGCATCCCTTGTGCATTCCTATTAACCTGAAAGAAAAGGATAAGACAAAACTAACATCAGGCTTTGCCCTGCATAAGGCAGAATTTAAATAGTTTTGAGATGAAGATCCGGAATAGGAAGCTCTGTCCCTGCCTATGCTTCTCTCCTACAGGATGGCTCTGCCAAGTCCTTTTGCAGGGCTATGCTTAAAAGACAACTTAATTGACTGGCATTTGCAGGGCTCCTTCTTCCTGAGCTGTGAGAGAATGTCAGGATGAGAGGGAGTTGGATGCACATACCCCAAAATAGGGTCTGTGATGCTCTCAAAACATGGCTGTGAGTAGGACAGAGCCCTGAGACAGGCAAGGAACAAACATTTCAAACCAAGATTATACGAGAACTTCATCTCAATGGGCTTTCAGTTTGTATACTGCTTCTCTCAGGGCCTAGTCTGTGTACTAAATTAAGTAGACTGTATTTTAATATTTTGTGTTTAATTGCAACATGTTGTCTTACTGGACAATTGTATATATATAACAAAATATTGTAACCAACCTTTGGGGTATGGATATTGGCATGTCTGTATTAATATACATTGCTCTGCAATGACATGTAATTGATTCTTTGTAGACAGGCGAATATGCTGTGCTACAGAGATCCAACACAGATATTTGGTGTGTAGATCCTGTGTCAGGAGAAGTATTTCAGCGTGGCAGCAAAGATTTGGATGGCAATCCTGAGTGTGAGTAATATTTACCCACAGCCTGTAATGCTAGTGGCAATGCCTCATGCTTTGTGGCATATGTGCTTTCTTTTTCAGAATGATGCCTGTGAAACACGGGCTTACAGTTTAATTTCTCAGTCATTCGGTACCTATCAGCACATCAACATGAAAATAGTTATCCTTTACTTTCTTAATACCAGAAATAAACTAGTCTAGAAAAACTGATGAACAGGTTTCTATTCATTTTTTTTAACCTTTATTTTCTTACCACCATAGAAAATTCTTTGGGCTCATGGATAAGTTTTCCAAGGCAGTGAATCCTGAGCTGTGGGAACTGGGCCATGTGCAGTTAGTTAGTGAGTCCATTTTACATGGCCCACCATCACTCCATGGAGTGCAATTAGATCTATAATACTCTTTTATTGTCTTCAAATAAAGACAGAGAGCTGTTGAAGCCTCAGAGGAGATCGTAGATTCAAAAAGTTGAAGAATCCCTGCTTGTAGGAATTAAGACACCCTGTTGGAGCCTGTGGACTGTCTCTGCTCCTCTTGTTTCTTCAGCTAGTGATTTTTCTGCTTACAATCTCCTGTAGAAAATTTGGGAGAATCATCTGCTGGTTTCAGGCAAATCTTCTCCCACCTGTAACAGAGTAGATAATTACTCAGGAGAGGATAGTTAGATAGTACTTTCATCTGACCCAGCAAGTCTGCTTTATTTTTCTTATATATGGGCTAGTAACAGAAGTCCATGAGGATGTGCAACAGGCCTGATAAGGGATAAGTAAATTCATATTCACTGAGGAATTGGTTGTGTAATGGTTCATTACACAGGTTTACAAGCTTACTCTGAAAATTGCACATGAACAAAATTAGTAAGGACAAACTTTGCCTCCAGTTTGGATTGAACTTTTTGGATCTTCTTGTCATGGGGTAGTTCTGCACGCTCCTGTCCCTGTTTTGTTTGTTTGTGGGAAGCCATAAATTTTGCTGTTTCATGATTTTTTTTTTTTTTTTCCTGTTTTCAAGGTATAAAACTGGGACATTTTGACTATTTTGAAATGTAAATGGTCATATTATTAAATTTTAAATTATCTTGATCAAAAATTCTTACTAAAAAGATGAATTTGATTTATTTTTAAAATTTAAAATATAAATGATACACCATTAAATTTATAGCAAAAAAAAAAGATGTAAATGCAAAATAAATATCAGTATTTTTTCAACTATTTTACTGGTGCAAACCCATATAACTTACCCTTTAATCTTTAGAAAAAATGTGGTTTTCCTAACGGAAGGAAAATTTCCTGTTTTGATAATGATTTGAATTATTTATAGTTTCATGATCACTATTCTTCCTTCTAATAAAACAGGCTGAAAGCACTGCTGTTGAAGTCTTTAGGACAGTTTGTTGTCTTCTGTTCTGTATCTTACATTGAATTTCTCTCTTTAAAGGTCCTAGTTTCTGTAATATACTGAAATCTAAAACTGGTTTACGAGAAACCGGCAAAGGCTACATCCCACAGTGTGAAGGTGACAATGGGACCTTCTCACCTGTTCAGTGCAGCCAGGATCAAGAGAGCTGCTGGTGTGTCTTTGAGAATGGAGAAGAGGTGCCAGGGACACGCGTAAGCAGAGGAAGACCTTCATGTGCACGTGAGTTCCTGCTTGAGGCGCATTGCTTCTGAGCAAATCCAGGTCTGGAACTTGACCCAGATCCTAACTTTTCCCAGTATTTAGTTGCATTTAATATTCTTTGTACAGACCATTATAGAGACTTTTCCTCAAGTAGTATGCTTATCTTTGTGTTATATAGCGGAGTTTAGACCTACCTGGGCATGATGTCCACTTTTTTTCAAGTGCTTTGTCAATGGATCTTTGACTTTTCCCTTATTCATAAAATTGGTTAAATCAAAGCAGTTGAGCTATAAAACTTAACTACAAAGTCAAACTGAACAGCTTGCTGCAAACTTGAACCTGTTCCAGTCTGAGCTGGCTCTGGGATTAAAAACCATTTAACTGACTAAAATAAAATTTGAAAAATGTATACTTCTGCCATTCCTACTTTTGGCTTCTGACCAGAGTTGTGAAAAGGATGTGCCAAAACACTACATATTCACAGAGTATTTCCTGCATGATCAGAACTGTGAAGCACTAGAATTCACTCATGGTTTCCAGTGAGATGTCCAAACGGGAGACTTTTGGATAAATTTAATATGCAATGGCCTTTATACATTTTCCTATCACTGAAGTGAAGCAAAACAAATTAAACTTTCTACGAGGTTATGCTCCAAAGTGTAATAATTAGTTGAAACTAGAGATGTAAAAGGAAAACCTTCAACCTGCCTTCAGGACACTACTGTTTCCATAGTTCTTTGGGGTTTTTTTGAAATGAGAACTGTTGGTAGATTTAGGAAAATGAGACCACATGATAAGAAATTACTTCGATTTCCTTCTGTGATCCTGCTATATAAAGAGCAACACATGCTCACCGATCAAACACCTGGTTGTGTCAGCCCCATGAGCTGTAAGGCATTTTAATCAATGTGATGACAGAATCACAGAATATCAGGTTGGAAGAGACTTCAGAGATCATCTGGTCCAACCCGTCTTGGCAAAAGCACGGTCTAGACAAGATGGCCCAGCACCCTGTCCAGATGAATCTTAAAAGTGTCCAACATCGGGGAATCTACCATTTCTCTGGAGAGATTATTCCAGTGGCTGATTATTCTCATAGTAAAAAATTTTCCTCTTGTGTCCAATTGGAGTCTCCGCACGAGTAACTTGTACCCATTACCCCTCATCTTTCCTGTGTGACTCCTAAACAGGGAGTCTCCATCTTCTTTGCAGCCACCCTTTAAATACTGGAACATGGTGATAAGGTCTCCCCTAAGCTTTCTCTTCTCAAACCTGAACGAACCCAATCCTCTCAGCCTTTCCTCGCATGTCAGGCTTCCCAGTCCCTTGATCATCTTTGTGGCCCTCCTCTGGACCCTCTCCAGCCTGCCCACATTTTTTTGTATAGCAGGGACCAAAACTGAAGACAGTATTCCAGGTGTGGCCTGACAAGCACTGAGTAATGACTTCTTTATCTCTGCTGCTGATGCCCTTGTTGATGTAACCCAGCATCCCATTGGCTTTCTTTGCCACAGCAGCACCCTGTTCACTCATGTTGAGCTTGGTGTGCTCAGGACCCCCAGGTCCCTTTCCACAGAGCTGCTCCCCAGCCAGGTAGATCCCAGCATATACTACACTCCTGGATTACGTTTTCCCAGGTGCAAGACCTTACACTTGTCCTTGCTGACCTTCATAAGGTTCTTGTTATCAACTCTTCCAGCCTATCCAGGTCTTCCTGCAGGGTGACTCTCCCTTCTGGAGTGTCTGCTTCCCCACTCGCTTTGGTATCCTCAGCATAATTTATCAGGGTACACTTGATCCCATCATCCAGATGGCTTATGAAGATATTAAACAGCTTTTTAGCCAACTTGGGAATCACAACCAACATAATTTTCTTTGATCTCTCTTGCACCAATATAGAGCTATGCAAATGGGATTTTATGAGATGCCACAAGGAGACCCCAGGGTTGTATCTGCCCCATGCATTGTGGTGTTGTGTGGAGATGCCCAATGGATCTCTGAAGAGATAAGCTCCAGAACTAGGTTCATGTAGGCATGTGAGCATAGCAGTTCAGTACAGGTTTTTAGCTCTTCAGAGAAGCAAAGCTGACCTGTCTAACAAGTACTGTGCTGCTGCCACCCTGCTTTCACGTTATGGGCTAATATCTCTGTGGGACATGGGGCTGTGTGATATTTATTTTGTTTGGACCAGCTGGAGGAACTCAGAGCAACACGCAGCACTCGAACACATGGATTGATGTACCCATAGACTCTGAAGGTGAACAGGGAAAAGTGGCAATGTTTCTAGTAGGCCAGAGAAAAATCAGAACTAGTTGTAAACGTTAAGTCCTTGATATCTCCTTCTCTCCATGAAAGCTCATTTTCTAGATGTCCCCCTAAATTCTAAGGGAATTTATGGAATATGTTCTTAGGAGGTTGTAGGTGTACCCCGAGATATACTTTTAAGATGATTTTAAATTTTGTATGCATGTCTGATGTTTCTTGTCATCCTGTAATGCTGTACTTTTCCTAAAGGAAACAGTAACTGAATGATTAATGACCTTTATTTTTAAAAAGACTGAACTGAGAGTACTGCTTTGAAAGTATAGTGGAAACCTGGCTTTACTGAAAACTATTTGTTATTTTCTTCATAGAAATACCATTGAAAAAATCTTTAATGATTTTCCTGGATTTTGAAATAGCAGTGGAAAGTTTTCATGCTAAACAACTTAGTTATTGTGCAAGAATAAAGAAACAAAAGTTATTTTTCCCCTCAGTCTATCCAGCCTCATACCTCTAGTCCTGGGAATTACTAATAATTGTTCAGGAAAAAGGGAAATGAGTACTATCTCAGTATTTTGGAGATCTTGTCTACCAGCGAAAGAAGCTGTTGTGGTGGGAAGTTTGATAAACTTTTCCAACATTAGACAGCTGTAAACAGCAAGTAGTAACTTCACCAGTGCCCAGTGCATGCAATGAGGTTTTCATTAGCTTAATCATTTCCATCAGAGGTAAAATCCAACTTTTTCTAGTTGACATGCACCAGAGAGATGATGCCAAGTATCCTAGTAATCATCATGCATCCTTCATCCTCATGCCCACTTTCCACAGCTCTGAGTAGAGATAGAGGAGAAGGTGGTCCTGGAGACAGTGTTTTCCTTATGGAAATCTTTAGAAACATCTATGACAGAAGTGTCAATATTCAGCTGGATTCTGTTTCACTCCCACAGGACTGAGAAATTGGGGCAGAAGTAGAAGAATGACAAAATGGTGCAGACTTGATAATGATAGTTAATGAGATGATATCTGTAGAGGGATAAATGAGCAAATTACTGATCGTGAACTGAAACCTGTGAGCCACACCAGGAAACCATCCGTTACTTATGTTTTGGGGGCTGGTTATTTCCCTAGTTCACACATCAACTCTCATTGCAAGAGGCTGTAGCAGCATACAGCTGGGACTGGATTTGACTTGCTGGATATAGAAATGTGTTAGAGCAATAAAGAGACCACAGAATGATTTTTATATACTTTGTATAAAGAGTTATTAATGTAATTTACACATAATGGTGGATGTAATTTACGTTGGTCAGGATAAGTATTAGTATCACTTTTACAGTGATATCTTTTGGTTCTAAAACCTCAGAGGGTTTATTAAAAGTTTGTTAAGCCAGGATGCCAGGTTTCTGCCTTTACTGAAAAAGAGACTGGATACAGAGTCAATGAGCGAAGAGAAGGAATGTAGTGGCCCCATTTACAGAGTTATTGCAGAAAAGATGCTATAAAGGAGACTTGTGAAAAAAATGCATTTGGCAATTCAGAGAGACAGATATGAAAGTTTTATTTTGGCATTGAAATGCTCAGGGTTGGAAAACAAAGATGTACTGTGCACACTGGATCCCAGATTCATCCTGCAATGTTTTAAGCTTTAACTGAAGTGGCTGCTAAATTAAGGAATTAATCTTCGTATCTCCATCAGAAGGGGAGGGAGAGGCTGCTCATTCTTGAACCATACACAATGTTTGCCTTCCTCCAGTGATAGGGAAGTTTGGACTGATCTGAGCCTTGCTATTTGGAAAATTATCTATATGCACATACCAAGCAAGTGAATTGTACAAGAACATCTTTTCCTTTATATTTACTTCTAACTGAGGAAGTTGTTTTTTTCCTACTATGTTTTGTAGCCCTAGAACTCAGAAGTGTTTAATTATTACTAGATATATTCAGTAATTAGGTTGGGATTTGGCTAATATTGAGTGCAGCAGTTAGTTTGTACTGATTAGTAGAAATTAATTCTTGTTGTAGCTGGCCTGTAATATATAGCCTGTTACAGTGGACTAGCAGGATAGAAATGTTGGTATTGATGCAGAGTGAGTTGACAGAGTAAACTTTGTGCTCCAACTCCAAAACTGTACACTACTGGTAAGGACCTGCTGGGTCACCAGAAACATCCTGGTGCTGTTGAAGAAACTATAGTCATGAGCTCCTGATCTTAGAGTTTTAAAATTTTGCTCTAAAGGGAATTGAGATTACTTTTCTCTTTTTTGGCCCGGCCTGTTTCCACTGGATAGCTTTTGTAAAGGTTTGTTCTGCTGATGGTTAGAAACCTCCTTCTCATTTCCTGCTTAGATTTATTCCTGACTGGTTTAAACTTATCTGTTCTTAGAAACCATGCACATAGGTTTCTGGACTCAGTTCATTACCCATCAAAGTCAATATGTGTCTTTTCATAAGCTTTAGTAAAGTGAACCATGCTGATATCAGACCAGATCCAAGTTGAGATGAGTGGGAAATGCACAGGATGCTGTCTAGGTTTTCTCTGTTGATACAAATGTTTTGTGGACTTTTTACTAGAAGTGCTTCATGGTTTGCCACTAATATATCCCCCTTCTCATGTTCCTAAAGGTCCGCACTGTGTTCTGCCATTCGGTGCCTCATCTATTCTCAATGGAGCCGTATTTTGTGAAAACGTTTCTGAGCAAAATTCAAGCATTCAGCAGTGCTGGCTGGTGTGTCGCCAGGGCTTCCACAGGGCCTCTTCCAGTGACTCGTTTCAGTGTGATGTGCAACAGCGTCGATGGGTCTCGGCTGTCCCGCTCTACCAGGCCTGCCAGAGTATGTCCAAACTGCCACGCGTTGGGGAGGGCACAGAACAATGTAAATAGATGTACAAAAAACCCCGCTTTCATCATGAAGCTACCGTGTGAATGACTACGATTGCAAACAACGGTTATATGGGAGATGCTAAATTAAGATGTAGTAGATTAGTCCTGTCTTCTGCCATCTTCATCGCTGTCTCTTGGCTGGCTTCTATGCTGGAAACAGTCCTGCTTTTCTGTAATAATATAGCTATAAATAGTTATTCAATCTATATGCAGATTTTTCTTTGTTAGTTAAAAGATGCTGGCACCGTGAAGTGCTTCTGATGGAACTTCTTAGTCCTGGAAGAACAGATGAGCGCCAGATGTTTGAATTTGGCAGAACTTGACTGTTTATTTGCATAATCAAGTCACTGTTACTTCTGCATCTTTTCGCAGCAGTCTGTTCTTTAGGATTATTTTTGTCTTTGTTGGCTGACCTGTGGTATTTTTCAAACCATTTTTCTTTCAAGAAAAAAATGGCCCTCCAAATCTTGGAAGAATTGGTTGTCTATTCAGAGCTTATGTAATTGGATATTAATTATTTCAAATAGAGATACTTTCTGATCAAAAGGGCAATTTGTAGCAGTGCTGAACTTTGAGAAATGCAGATCTTGCTGCCAGGTTGGCAGCTACACTTCAGAATGGGTTAAACCCATTTAGGAAACCCCTGTATTGACACATTTCCAGTTGTACCCCAGGTTTTCTATTCCAAATCTAGACATTTTTTAACTTTCAATTTCAGACTGAGATTTTATTCTGTCTCTAATCATGTTTTATGTCTTTATAGCATGTTATGAAGTAACTTTCACATTTGCCTGATGGCAGTTGAATTTGTTCGTAAGTTGAAGGACAGGAGGGCGTGTGTGGCAATCTGATACAAGCCGCTGTTTAATGCAAGCTAAGGACTTCCACGAGTAATTTGTGTTTGAAACAGAGCATGGTTTTAAGGAGAGAAAAAAAATTCCCAACACATCAGAAACTGATTGAAAGAACTTCATGATAATGGAGAATTCACCACAACACATAGTAATTTGTTCCAAAGGATAATTACCCACACTCTTAAAAATCTTATTTCCTGTTCTTTCTGTGTACACTTAGAGATTGTGGTTAAGTCAACCCTTAAGTACTCTCTGATAAACTAAACAGATAGAGGGCTTTGTGCCTTGTAGGAAGAAGCAAGCTTTTGTGTCTTCTGGTCCCTCCCACCATTCTCCTTGGAAGCTCTCCAGGCTCATTCTAGGACGAGGAATGGGGAATTGTGCTCCAGCAGAGACACTTGTTTGCAGTGCAGCAAGGGTTTGTAGGGAAGGTAAATGAGGGGGTGGCATGACAGCATGACTGCTCTGCTGAATCTGAGACAACAAACTATCCGTGAAGCCTGGGATCAGCGTAACTCCAATGGAGAGAAAGAAGTTTTCACCTTTTTTTTTTTTTTTTTTTTTTCCTGGCTAAAAACTGGCTAAATAGATTTTCATTTGTGACTGATGAGCTCACAGATTTCTCATTGATTTGTGTGATTTGTGTCACTGGTTTGCTGTCAAAATTTGGAAGGCCCTTATAGATGTCCATATCGACACTATTATTATGCAGTCAGATTTATTCTCTCCTAAAACTTGATTCCCAGTTAATTTGACAAGCTAGTTTTCTGAAGGCCCATGTGAATTAGTATTAATTAGTTAAATAGCTTTAGTTAATTGGTTAAATAGCTTTAACCATTTAATTCCTTTTTTAACAGAAGTCTTTTTGTGATTGTGTCTATGAGAAGCAGAGGTGGACAGGTCAATAATTTCTGTCTCCTGTTTCTTTTCTAAGTATCAGCATAATGTCAGCTTCCATCTAGTTCTCTGGAAATTCCTATCCACTGAGGCTTAAAAGAAAATCATCATTAATGATCCAGATTGTTCCTTAGCCTTCTGTGAGTTAGTGCTTCAGTGTAAAATATGTCTTTATTATTATATAACTATATCACTTGGATTTTTCCCTAATCCACAACACCTATATATATACACCAAGCATACACTTTGCTGCTCATTATTTACTACTGACAACTCTACTGTTTTCACCTAGAGACGGGGAGGTGATATTGATGGAAGATAAAAATGCCAGATCAGTGTTGTTTTTTCTCAAAATAGCTTTGAAAGTCAGTTTCTACATTAGTGAGTCTACTAAATGCCCTTTTTTACTTAATTTTTAGAGCTCCAATTATTTCAGACAGTCCAAGCTCAAGCACACTTTCAACTACTACTGCCTCCTGAGAAGA
Source organism: Athene noctua (assembly GCF_965140245.1). Taxonomy (NCBI): domain Eukaryota; kingdom Metazoa; phylum Chordata; class Aves; order Strigiformes; family Strigidae; genus Athene; species Athene noctua. The sequence goes on along the minus strand of NC_134038.1, from coordinate 9,579,631 downwards.
CCTGTAGTTCGGACTACTCTGGATTACTTCAGGCATTCCAGATATTTATTCTAGATGAGTTGAAGGCTCGTGGTTTATGTCACCTCCAGGTAATTTCAATTCCTCATTCTCTGTTTGTGGTGGGGTTATTTTTTGTTTGATTGAGAGTTTTTGTATTAAATTAAAAAAAAAAAAAAAAGTGAGACAAAAAGTAGAACTTTACCTGTTAGAGAGAGGTGGAACAGCAGAACATGCCATGAAATCCATCAGGACTGTCAGCACTCTCATATGGATGGCTGGGAAAATAGGTTGTTTAGTCTCACTGACCCCACACTGGCAGATCAGCTTAATTGTAGCCATAGAAGTCATATCACATCAGTCCAATATTTATTAAAAATAATTTTGATAGAACATTTTGACTGTTCTTAGAGTGAGTAAATGACCTGCTGAAATTGTCTTTTCCTACTCTGTTTTTACAGGCCCTTTTGAAAATGTTGCTTTTGAGCATAGCAGAGTGCAAATGACTAGGGAAAGGCAATAACTAGAAGGTTCTCAGGTTGACTAATCATGCTTTCATTTAATTTTGAATTTGAGGTAAATGCATTTGGAAATACTGGCTCGATTTCTGTCTGTGATGATTCCACTGTCTATGTTGAATGCCTGACTGTGGACCGTATGGGGGTGAACGTCACATGGAGGACCCAACTGGAAAACATCCCGGCAGCTTCTCTCCCTGACTTGCATGATATTGGTAAGGTTTTTTTCCTCTGATATTTTTGTGAATTAAACCTGCTTTGCTTTTAATTGTTCTGCTTCCCTGTGTCTCCTCTTAGGAGGCACTAGCAAGGCATTATAAATATTCACTGAAATAGTCTGTCTTTATAACACAGGAGTTGTGTTTTGTGCTGTTGGTGTTGATATATTTCTCTTTTCAGGCTGTGACTGCACAGTGGAAAGGAGCTATATTTGAATGTTTCTTTCAGATAGGACTGGCTCTCCCAGCTTCCTTAACTGAGATATTGAAAATTACTTTATCAGGCATGAGCTGAACTGCCCAGATGTTAATTTCCATTGGGCAGGTCCTCAGTAGTGGAGGACATTTTGTAACTTATTGGGCTGGACACAGACAAACACACTTCACACATTGCCAAAAATATAACTAATTTCTTCCAGTCTGGTTTTTTTTTTTTTTCCCTTTCTTTTTCTATTTATTACATTACCTTTGCCACTAAAAATGATGACCCTCAGACACCCTAGAGCAATTATGCAGAGACCACTGCCTGGCAGATCTTTGCTGCTGTTTCCGAGCAAGTTAGGAATAGTGTAAGGAACTTCTTTCAAAGCACTCAGTGTTTCCCTTCAAAATAAAAGATGTAAAAGACATAGCCTGAGTTTAAATGCCCTCTGTGCCACCTTTTCTCCAGATTTACTGCTTTGCAATCGAGTTCCCAGCACTAAATATAAATAGTTCTGCCTGCATGTGTCCTTCCCTCCATTTGGGACTTAGAGACGTGTGCCCCACAGCAGTTTTTACCTGATCAGAACTGAATTCAAAAGCCTTTGAGACTCAATCAGCAGCTGCAGTGGTCGTGTGGTTCCTGGCTTTACACTCTGTTGATGTTTACATCCATTCAGTCACTCCAAATTATAAGGGAAACATGAATATTCAAAAAGTTTGCAGAATATAGATCAAAGTGTTTTATACCAAACTTTACTTTTGAAAGTGTTCCACTTTGAGGGTGTTACTTTTTTGACTCTCTCCACATTGTAATTTCCCCATAGTACTAAGATTGCTTTTCAGGGGATGGCTCTATGGTTTCAGAAGAGGTAGAGCAGAACTTGCTCTCTGTATATGCTTGGCACCATCAACATCCATTACCTTCTAAAGCAGCTTGGGTCCTTCTGTTTGAGGTGCTTCTTGGTGTATTTACACAAAGTGAGCAAATTGGCTCACTGATTTGAAAATCATCTACATTATTAAAATAGCTTTGTTCTTCTCCTAACTTTTTTACAGTTAAATGAGAAGTCTTGCTTTTTGTTTTCTCCTGTGAAGTAGCTGAGAAAAAAATTGCTACAGAAGGACAGCGTGCATAAGTTCCCAATGGAGATCCTCAAATCTAAATTACTCATGAATGCTGTTGGTTTTTTTTTTTCTGTTCTTGCAGATATTTTCATGTACTAAATTCCAAAGCTGGGCAAATCCTTTCCTGAAGGATCTTATGCCATTTGCCTTTGTAGCTTAGACCTCAGCTCTAAAATATTGAGGAACACTTGCAGCAATTCTTTTTTTCTGTTCAATAAGCAAAAATATAATGGACTATAGAAATGACCTTTTGGTGGACGAACATATAGTAAACAGTCTTCATCAGTGAGACTGGAGAAAATCAATCCTGGCCCTATACAATCAACATTTTCAGCTGCATCTTTATGCTCTGTATTTTCCTTAAAAAAAATTAAAGAACAAATTTACTTACTTTTCTTTCCCTTTTCTCTCACTTTCTCATTTGACCAATATAAACTCTAGGTAGTGATATATTCCCTTTCCTGTTGAAACTAGTGTTTCATTCAACAGAAGCAAACCTTAAATCAGATTTCTTCCCACTGCACAACACAAGATGCAACAAATGGCAGGATATTTCTTTATGTGAAAAAAAAGTATTGTCCCCTGAGAAGTCTAAGTCCCTAAAGATATACCAAGCCCTGGAGAAATCCTTAGTATAATAAGAACTTCCAGTAAATCTAACAATGTATGAGATGCATATTAACTTGAATTGCCAAAATTGTGCAGCAAAACTGGAAGAAAACCAGGGAAGTGCTATTGTATCTGCCATGCTTTAGAACATGCTGAAGGTCCCAGGAAGCACATTTTAGACCAGAAGCTAGGTTCCATGTCAGGAGGGAAGTGTGGCCTGAATCTGGCCAGCCATGCTGAAAGGGCAGAACAAAGGCTGTTCATGCAAGGTGTAATCAGTGAGTCTGTGGCTGGTGTGTCTGCCAGGCACTGAACTGTTCTCTGTTGAGATATTCCAGGATGTCTACTTGCAATGCATGAGCATGTATACTACAGTTATATATATAGTGTTTATATAATCTGAATGTAAAGGATATTACATATGCATGGATACATGTGGTCACAGGGGGACGGTCACATTTAGTGATGGTGCTAAGAACTTTTCAGCACAGTGAAATATTTTAGACTAAAGGACATTCAACAGACCTAAGTGGGTTCTTCCTTGTTTGATTGATTGCTTCTTTTCTACATGTGGATGACCTTCAGCTGTCATTTCAAGGTTATTTTAAATTCTTCTACAGCTAGTCACTAGATTCAGAAGGATATTTGCTTGAATAAAGGCTAAGCTACTTATTCCTTCTTTTAGTTATGAAACAATTTCTGCCAAAAAATTTGCAAAGTGTTGTTGGTTATGTGGTGATCTCCAATTATTTTGTAGAGTGCTAAGTATAATTTTGGTCTGGGGCTAAACAAAACTGATATTTTGTTGATGTTAGTATGTGTCAGTGCAGCAGCAGGATACACTGCTCAAAGCTGGAGGAAACAGAGCATTAAGAATACAAGCAGCTATCAGCTTTAATGTGAGGTCTGCACACTTTAGTCCATAACTGTAAAAATCTCATGTCCCACCTCTGCAAGGGGGGGAGCAACATCTACATGACAGCAGTCAGCTACAGACCAACATTCAGGAAGAGAGGACACCTGCGCTTTTTATTAAAGGTCTAAGATGATTTTTCAGAAAAAGCATTGTACATCTGTAGTCTGTTCAGCATGGGCAGGAGGGCAGTGCTGCGTCACTGAAGCCTCGTACCTGACTGTGAAATTCTCTCCTTGCACAAGTGAAAAGCCATTCGTGGGCTATAGTGTAAAGTTGGGAAACTTGTTATGTGAGAAGGCAATGGTACGCTCAACTATTTGCCTTGGACACCTCAGTCACAAGATAATAATCTTAGTACAGTGTGTGGTTTGCAACATTCCTCACACTCTCTTTATATATATAGCATCCTCCCCATGAAAATTCAATGTCTAAAGTCGTTGGTATAGTTGCAGAACTCCAAGTACATAGCGTGCAGGGCTTCCCATTTGCTGGGTCACTGGGCTGCCCATCACCTGTAGCTACAGAAGGCCCTTGTTTTGCAAATTTGGACCAGTAAACCATGTCCAACATTTCATTCAATGTCATAAACCCTGCAGAGATAAACAGAATGTGATAGCAAATAAAATTTTCTGAGAATGCTGATCTTGTAGTACTTCTGGTCCAGTCAAACTGGGAAATTTTCTCTTGATCTAGCACTGAAAATTGTCCTTGCACAAGTCATCGAAAGGGAAGCTATCTGAGTAACTAAGAATATACAGAGTAGGAAAGATACTCACTGTTTTCCAGCTTTAAATACCAGCTTCAGCAATTGTCAAGAGTTTCTGTTGCATAGGTGGGTACATTGGATATCAATAGTGTCATGGAAGGTGATTGTTATATTGTTACAGATGCTGGCCTTCGAAAATAAGCCAATAAAATGCTGAAAAATAGACAAATTACACTCATTGACAGAAATAGGAATAAATTAAATGTGAATGTCAGATAATCCTGTTTTTTGTCTGCTGAATTTTTGTAACTCAGAAATCAAGTTTTGTTCCTTGATGCTCTAGATTTTGAATATACCATTTTTTTTGTTGTGTTCTTTTGCTTTTTCTTTAGCACCCTCTACATATATTGAGATTAGACCTTTAATCTGATAGACACTACAGATTCATTCTTGTCTGCTGTTTGTTAACATGCTTCTATTTCTGTATCTGTCTATGGTTTCAACTTAAAATTCATCAGTTTCGTCCATTCCCATATTGGAAATCTCTTTCATGTTATTTTGTTGTATTTTTTCCCCATTTAGAAAATGCAATTGTTGGAGAAAATCTCATTGGAGCATTTATAAAAGAGGTTAAGGGTGGTGGTTTTCTGCTGCATTTGGACTCCAAGCAGTTCCTAGCAGATTCTTTCATTGATTTTCGCCGGGATGAAGAGTTCGACCTGTCTCTGAGTGTGCAGCTAGGATGTAGAAGAGGGTTTCGAAGAACTTCATCTCCTGGGAGAGCAATCCCAAATTCACAAGGATGTGGTATGTCTCTGCTTAGATTTCCCTTATTTGATGTGATTAGGAATCAGTGTAAAGCTAAAGTCAGAAAATCATCAGGGAACTTGTGTTTATGGTTAATATGTGAAAGGCCTGAAGCACCAACATGAATGATAAATCTGAGGAGAGATGGGAATTAATGCTTTGATTACTGTTCAGTCCTTGTGTTGAACCAATTATTTGGAAATATGCGTCATATCACTGACATTGTATAGAAGGTTTTGCAAACATTTTTTGATTTTTTTTAAATCTATCTGGTAGTAAAAGGTCTTTCTGTAATGTATGTTATCCTTAATAAGAAGATTTCACCAAGATAATGTAGCCAGTGCTTCTGATGATGATACATTACCCGGAATAGAAACCTAGATGCAGAAATGACAAAAGTCTTGAGATTGTGAGTTCCTGGGCCAAGTCCCTCCAGCTCAGATGAAAGCTTTCTCAGTGTTGGCTAACACCCCAACCTGATTGCACTTCTGCCCTCTTTTAATCTTCCCTTCTAGTCTTTTTCCCTGGAATGGGCTGCCTTTCTGCCAACACCCTGCTTAGGGCTGCTAAACCTATCTTTTCAGCAGATTCCTGTGGCAGTGCCCAGCAGTGCCGTGTACCAGGTCCTGCTGCCAAAGAGCCTTTGTCTTAACGGTCCCACTCTTGTTTCTATCAACATCAACCCTCCTATGGTCCAACCCTGATCGTTCTCATTGGCTGAGTTAGCCCCAGTGAGTCTGTGTCTTACTTATGTCCATTTGGGATGTATTCACTATATCCAGCTTTTTTTGGGGGGGGAACAGAGAATGGATGCACCACTTCTACATATCAGATTAACAGTAGCAGGTATTGAATAAGTTTTCCAATACAGGAAATATTTTCTGGTAGGAAAACTTCAACACTATGCAGCTTAAGTTAGGGACCCTAAGAGCAAGTCAAAATAAATTAAAACAGCTTAGCTCCCTGCTTGGTATGGTGGTTGGTTTTGAGTTAGGAGAGCTTCCTAATGACTGGGCAAGGGCTTCAAAGTAATCAAGTGATGATTCAGTTCTGAACTGCTGCAGTTTCCAGCTTGGACCTTTAAGGTAAGTTGACTGCAGTTTCAGTTCATCTCTGTAGTCACGTCAGATTTTGGTTATTTAAATACATCATGCAGAAAAAAGATTAATTCCTACTAAGAATCCAGAGTCTGTAACAACTTGCAGTTACTTAACAAGAAGTACTGATTAAAGGTATCATTTATTAAGTAAAGTCCATCACTTAGAGCAGAACAACTTACAAAGAATTGGATCTTTCTGCCAGATATTTCCTACTAGGGATAAGGTCCTCTAGGAAGCAGGGAATTAAACTGCCTTGTGTGTTAGTTCATTTATATTTGAACCAGCTAGCTGTAGAAAAAGTCACTTAGTAAAACAGACATCATAAAGATATGGAAAGGAGACAGTTTCTGCCCCAGGTTTTAGCAGAGATTTAATATTCTAAGTTGTCATGGTACACATGCTACTGGACACTGGCTTGTGTACTAAGACTTTATATTATTCTAAACAAAGGATTTAGGAATTCCATTTCTGGTTCCTCTAAGATATATATATATATTCAGTTTTATTTTGCATTATGGGTATGTTCTGGTCATTTGTCCTGTCTGGGTTTGTTTCTCTACTAATAACAGGGGCTAGTACTTAGAAGTATTAACTGTGATTACAGAAATCAGTTGTGTGAGGGTGATAGGGATTTCTTGATGCTCTTCTCTACCTTGTTATTGAAATACAAATTGTTTTTTCAGATCCCGATCTTACTGATTTGTTTGTTTTATTTCACTGTAAGTGAAACATGTACAGCTCTCAGTAGCAGCAGCTTTCTGGTGTTCTCCGTAAACAATATTTTCATGTAGGAACAGGCATGTTGCATGAACTTGCCTCTTCATCTCATGCACTCTACTTAGTCATCTGTTTCTTTAGATTTGCATCTACTGTAGCTGTGTTTCATATTTTTCTGCCTGTAGAATGGGTAAAGTGTATCATGTGCTAGTTTTTCTTATGTGACATTTTTTTCTTTGTCTCAGTCTTATGCTGAGCTACTTTACCCCACAGGTATTTGTGAATATAATTCCTTAAGAGTCTCAGGTAACAGTTTTATTTTAGGTAAATTTTAAAGGGAAAAAAGATGCTTTCTTTGCTAAGTTGTAAGTTGAAAAGAAGAGTTGTAAGTTTTCCAGGAGGCAGCTTTATGAATTCAACCCTTCTTCTCCCCATTTATTTCAGGAGAAAACCTGAAAAGTATTTGTGAGTTATCTTTATTTTATTATACGTTTTTATGTTGATTCCTTCTATTATTTAGAATGCTTGGCAATTCTATCAGAGCTGCTTTGAGCAGAGCATAACCCGAATCACATAAAGTGCTAGATTTATAGCTAAGCTGATAGCTCAAGACTTCATTTCTAATAATCTAGATCAAGAAACTGATATCCCAAAGTTTTCCAGTATCCCTGGAGGGAGGAAAGAGCAGTGTAAGCATTGAGTAATGATCAGTTATGACTGTGTTTAAGCACGCTTAGTGTAGTGAGAGCTGGTGTTAAGTACAAGAGGTTACTGTGAGGAGTGGAATCCCAGCACAGTTGTCCCGGTGAGTTGTTCTTTAGACTGGAATTTGGTACTCAGGCTGCTGTTCCCCTGGTACGCAGAAGCCCGAGTCTAGAAGTGAGACCAGATTACAAATTTAATGTGCAGGAGCAAGGAATTAAATTTGGATTTTATTGTTGAATTTATGTTTTCCTATTTTAGGGATACAAGTTTGGGCCCAGTGCTAACACTTAGCTCTGATATTTTGGCTCAAAGCTGTTCACTGGTTTCTTATATTTTTAAAATACATGAAAGTTAAAGCTTGAGAGAAGTACAACGTGATAGTTTGTCTTACTTCTAAAATCAAACTTAACCTCTACGTGATTGTTGAGTATAACTCATAGCTGAAATGATGGATGCCTCCAAGGGTTATAGAGTCTAGAAACACACATCTCTGCATCAACATTTTTTGATGTTTTTTGTGCCCTTTTTTTAATCTAATGTGTGAGACAAAAAGGTAATTTTACTTGCTTAAAATGTGATAGGAGACACAGATGTTACTTTCACATCGTGACTAAAACTACAAAAACGGGAGAATGCTTTGAAAAGCATAATTTGTTCCTTTTTAAACTTCAATTGCTTAATTAGTGTCCCTCATCCTTTGCATTTTGTCTTCAATTTAGACATGAATTTCTCATTTCATTTTGATTTCTACCATTTTCCATTTGCAATGAGTATGATCGTTTTTACATGTGTTGGAAAATGTCTTTAAGAGTATCAGACACTCTTGTGTATTAAATAATGTGTTTGAGAAAGGAGAATCCTGTCAGATTCAGGATTTTTGGGTTCTCTAATTGATTTTAGAGATGTGTTGTACCTACAGTAATTGCCTTGATATGTACTTGGGAGGAAAAATTCATTCTCACAGTTGTCTCATCCTAGACCTTCCCACTGGACCATTTAGAGCAGATGAAGGAAAGATATGATCACTTTTATACTAGTTGTCTTTTTTTGCCTATTATAATTTAGGTGCTCCTGTAAGTTAAATTAATTTGCATTCCAGTGTGTTGGCCAGAACAGCAATTCATCATATGGGTTATAGTGGGGGTGGCCAATTTTCCATTACTGTTTCTCTCATACAAGCTTAAACTGCTGTCAGGATGTAGGGAGAGAACAGAAATAAAGTTCTGCACCTTGTCAAAGTCCCAAAATATACATTTGATAGTGTTTTGAAGGAAATCTACATCTGTGCAGCTGTGAAGTAAAAAAGTAAAGGTATTGTCCTGCAAATGTGTCTGTGACTCTTCTGCTTTAAATGTTCATTCGAATTATCTGGAGGGACAGTATTTCATGACCTCCCAGAAGACGAAGAATTTTCTTTGTAATATGCAACTGCTCAGTTGGAAATATTATTCCTGATTGTTCTGAAAATGATATATGGACTCTAAGAATATCTTTTTGTTTTGTGTTTGGGTTGTCATGTGCACAACTAGCGACCCTTAATCCAGCCATTACTGTTTAGTTTGGAAGTGCTCACTAAAAATTTCATTACCAGGAATTCTGAATGAAAGTGTTACCATATGGTGGGTTTCTGTATGGTGTTTTTGGAGTTCCTACTCCTAGGAACCCTCCTGATTCTGTCTGTAGTGTTAGAAGTTACTCTATTTGTAGCTTGTGTTCCTGTTTTCTTTCACAACTTACCCACAAAGTGCATTATCTTATTGCAAATGGATTTGACAAACAGAAATCAGACCTGTACTTGGCATTTCCAAACAGCTTGATGTGCACTAATTCAAGAACATTTTTAGGGTCATGTGAGAAACCCCCCCCCCACAGTCTATATTCCAGTCATTCATGAGTTTAATGAATATTTAAGGAATGTTTACCTTTGTTATAACACTTAGCAATACATATATTAAGAGCTTGAAGCCTGTGGCAAGTCTACCAGCATTATATATATATATATATATATATATATATACACACCCACACATATGCGTGCAAATGCCTCAACAGGTTGGATTCCAAAAGAGTAATAAGGTAATTGTTCTCTTTGCAGTTGTTTGTCCTCCAGGCAGTCATTTCCAGAATGATGAATGCATTCCCTGCCCTCTTGGCTACTATCAGCATCAGACAGGATGTTCCTCCTGTATCAAGTGTCCTGTGGGCAAAACTACCAACTCCTATGGGGCAATCAGCGCTGATCACTGTAAGCTGAACTCATCTTTTCCCTTATCCTTTGTATTCTGGCTTCAAATAACTAACAGTTGTCAGTTGTTTTTGTTTTTTGTTTTTTTTTGGGTTTTTTTTATCTGTAAGTTTAAAAAAAAAAGATCCTCCCTCTGGGGTTTTTTGGATGGATATGATCCCTTCTGCGTACATTCAAAGCCATTTTACAAAGACAGGACAAACTGTCTGGTGTTTTGACCAAAAATGCATGAGAAACAAGTGGTCAGTCTGTTCCAGGATGTTGTGGTTCCTTAAGACATGTTCATTGTCTTCAGGAATGTTATCTGGATATTCAGTATCAGTGAGAAACTTCTTATGCTTTTTATTTATGTCATTTATTAACATTTTCATGAACTTCAGTGTTCATGAAAGTGACATCTTTGCGAAATCTTGTCTTTGTGCAGCTCTTTCCCCCTACAAATACAAATACCACAAAGCAACTTATCAAAATGTTTACTGAAGTTGGTGTGTTCAGTTTAAATTACTTATTTTTGCATGTGGTTCCATAAAGAAAATGAGTTATGCAATCCAAATTCAGTTTTGTCTGCAGAATTAGCTCATGGATAAAAATAAAAGTAAGAATGTGTTTCTTGAGAGTATCAGTGAATATAGAGTCTGCTTTGTTCTGTTTAAACATATTTATTCTCTTAGGTGGGATAAAAAAAAGAGTTTATTGTAATGTACCCTGACATAAATTAAATTTTGCCTAAAGTTCTCATTCTTCATTTCCATGTATTTCCTGTGTAGGTGTTGGACTCCTATGTTTAAAAGTTTGCTTCCTAGGTTTTTTTAACTGCACTTGTAGTTTTCTTCACTGCAAGTGCCTGCAACTAAACCTGTTCCCTGCCTGGTTTCCACCTTACCTGTGTGCTTAGTGTCAGAGCTAGCCCTTTCCAGAAGGCACTGATGTACACGTTTAACAGTGATGTACACATTTACCTGCTGTCACCTTACGATGTCTGAAGAGTTTTCTGAATTAGCTGATTGATGGCTCTTGTGCTGTTGTTCAGAGAACTCATTTCACAGATCCGTTGCAGCAGGCACTGAACAAACCTGTATGAAAATACAGTTTCTTCTCTGTACTTCTTTGCTTTACAGTACTTAGCATAAATGGAGATTTGATCCATGGCAGAGAATCCTAAAAATGTTAGGAATATGAATATCAGTAACAACAAAGCAGTGAGACTACCATGTTTCAGAGCTTGAGACGCCATGCAAATTATTGATTAATTTTTCAGTGAAGTCTCCGATGTACTTAGAGCACTTTTTTCCTACAGCACTGAAACACTCTGCTAGTGCACTGACAGGACCAGAGTCAATGGGCACGAACTGAAACACAGAAGTTCCCTCTGAGCATCAAGAAACACTCATTTACTGTGAGGGTGATGAAGCACTGGCACAGGTTGTCCAGGAAGGTTGTAGAGTCTCCAACTGTGGAGATATTTAAAAACCATCTGGACGTGGTCCTAGATGTGGTTCTGCCTGAGCAGGGGCTTGGACCAGATGACCTCCGGAGGTCCCTTCCACCCAGAACCATTCGGTGAAACCCAGTGACAAGCATTATCAAAGTACCTTTTTTTTTTTTCTTTTCTTGCTTACTTGTAACAGGTATCACATACTGTCAAAGCAATGAGCAGGGTCTGCAGTGTGATGAAGATGGCCAGTATAGACCTTCCCAGCAAGACCCTGACACTAAGAAATTCTTCTGCGTCGATGGCTCTGGAGCAGCACTGGACTGGACTGAAACAGATGATCTCCTTACAGACTACCAGTGCCTAGGTAAGTGTCAGAAGAATATTTTGCATATGTTTTGACCCCACATAAGTGAAACCTCCTTATCAAGAGACTCATGACTCCACCGATTATGGGACTCATAGCTGTGGCCTCTGCCTTAATTCACATTCCTTCTTAATTTTGCATTTCTTGACTACACTGGGGAAGTTATTTTTGGTAAGGAAAGAGACAGAAGCAGTTTTCTTGCACTTTCAGATGGCTGACAGCTTTTGACGTATGCTGACCTGATCTCTGATTGGAAACCCAAAAGAATAATGAGAGGGCTAATGGGAAAGAAGCAGAATTACAAATTTATTTGTAAAAGTATCATTTATCAGTGTGTTCATGTGAAATAGACTGTGTTTGGCAATGACCTCACAGCCACAGCATAACGTCACCCTCCGAGCTCCTGCTGTACAGTATCTGACTTAGTGAACGTATCCTTGCAAGCTGGGGGAACTTACTTCTACTTGAACACGGTTCTGAAATGCCAGTTCTCAAGGATGAATAATTTGAAAGAAAGGTCATCCATCAAATAGTCCCCAAACTGCCTGCAGAAAGGTCTAATTACACTTCTCAGCCTCAAAACTTTTGCCTTGCCCAAAAATAGTTTTCCAGAAGGTTTTATTACTCATCATATGATTGGTATTGAATTTAATGGAATATTCCATTAAATCAGTTTAGAAACCGATGTCATGGTGTGCTCTGAATTAGACAATATCTTATGACAGGTGGTCAGTGGAAGGAGTGTGAAATGAAAGCGCTCAGTTCTGAAGAGGTTGCAAAACTATCTTCAGTTAAAATGACTATTTTTTACTCTGAGCATACTCAGACACTGATCGTTGTTTTGAACACGAGGTGTTAGTCTCTGTTGCTCTGAGTCATGGGGCAGTTGGGATGTTTCTCTGGGCAGAGGATTCACATCAGCCTAATTCTCCTATTATTTATTTACTTTGAACCTTCCTGAATGAGCATTTCTGACTCTGACCAGGACGGAGCACTTGTAGATATCTGTGTTTATTTTTGTTTGAAGATGTCACTAGAAATAAATATTTATGAGTGTTGACAATTTAGCATTTAAAAAAGCAAAAACAATGACAACCAGAGAAGTCTGGTTGGGTTTTGGGTTTTTTTTTTAATATTTTACAGGTTAATTTCATTTCAATTTTTTTCTTTTAAAGATCATGCTGCATTTCCCGAAAGCATTATATGAAGTGAAACCAGTGATCTCTATTTTTACTTTTTTCCCCTGCCCCTTTTATTTCCCTTAACTGAATTCAGCATGCAACAAGACAGCAGGGTATGAAGACTGATCTTGCTTTGACAGGAGTCTGGTGATTGGGTAGAGTCAATAACTAACCCAGCTATTCTTTCTTTTCTGTGTCTTCAGATGGAAGAAGAATTCCCTTGTATGAATGCACAGTAATAAGCTGTTACAACCCATGCTCATTCTTATTTTTCCCTCTCTTGTTATATTTTAAGCCACACAACATTTATTTCAACAACAGGGATAGGATCTACTATTACTCTAGTAATATGTGAGATGATGGAACATTTCTGCTATGCACTAAGCCTGTGAAATGGCTGAGTAGTTATTCCACTGTTGAGAAGAGGGCAGTGTAAACTAACAAGTTCATGAAAATGGAAGCTGGTTTAGAATATTTTTCATTGTACTTTTTTGGGAGGGGGACAATGTAGCTTTATGAATGAAAATTTTTTATGTTTCTTTATATTAAAAACCAAAATTAAAGATTTTTAAAAAAAACCCCACATCTTTTCTATTAGGTTTGCAATGTTTTCAGTTTAATGATTTGTTACACATTCTCTCTCTTCCCTAATTTTCTCCCACATTGCAGAGAAAATGGAGAGGTGGATTGAAGCCAGACTTAGGTAAAAAAAAAAAATCAGAAGAAATGAAAAACATTTTAAAATGCAATTTTTAAATTTTGAATTTTGTGTTAGAAATGAGGGCAGCAAGCAACACAGAACCACTGATTTTCAGTTTTATGAAAATATCTGAATTGTGTTTATAACCAGACAACACTGCAAGTTGCAGATGTAGAAGGGATTCAGTTTAGTACAGAATTAAATTAATACTTATATTTTAGTGTCCTGTGTTTCTAGGAAGGAAAAAACTTCATCTCTATACACCATCATTCAGCCTTCTCCCCAGCCGAGTTGGAGTGCAAGGATTTTTTTGTGTTAAGTGTTTGGCTAGTCCTCACGGTTTTTCTGAGCAGAAATGATGGTTTTATCAAAAGCACCTGCTGACTCAGCCCTGACAACAGTGGACATTTGCTTCTGATTTAGTCCTGACTGTTTTGCTGTAAGAGTACAAATGATTGTTTTAAGAACTTATCCCTGACTTTTATTTTGTGGTTTATCCAGACAGCTCAGGGAGAGAGGCCTGAGATCCTGGTGCCGGACCTCTGTGCCCATTCGTGTAGGGGAGAGAAGGGCTGAACATCCAGCTCTTCCCCATGCAGACGTCTCCCACGGGCTGAGATCGGAGCAGGGCTCCTGCTTCTCCACTCTCTTAGGTCTAGCCCAGGCATTGGCTGCAATGAGCCAGAGGTGTGGTTTCATTTGAGGCATTTAGAGGAGAAGTCTGGTCACCACAGGGGTGATGCCAAAGACACCACACTCTTCCCTTCTCCTTAATGTTCTGTGATCACTGAAAGATACTGGTATATCAACATGTGGATCAAAACCCCTCATAGTGTCATAGTGATGATACTGTATGTCCCTTCACTAGCCTATAATCTGCTTCAGACCACAGCCAGAGCCAAACCTGCTGGAGCTTAAATTGGATTCCTCGCTCTCTTTAGTGACCTTTGGGTTTTGCATCTCTAGACCCCATAAGTTTTTCCCAGTTCGTGAAGACTGCTGCTTGTCAGACATCCTTACACTCAGGTGCAGTGGGTCTGATTCAGAGAGAGTAGATAAAAGGGTTTGGTAAGTAAAGTGACAGTCTGAAATTAAAGGTTGAATGAAAGAACGAAAAAGGAGTATGTAGGGCATGCTACCTTGGATAGATCCCTGAGCCTAAAGTCGGTGGAGATCAGGCTGTTGTGTTCCTGTAAACAACTGATAAGGCTCCTGGATTTCCTGTTTAACCAAGTTCTGTTGGAGCTGGCTCTTGTTTCAGTGACTGTTTTGCAGAAAGTTGGTTCCCCTGTTGACTCAACAGTTGGTTCAGTGCCATGAACAAGTAATGGGAGATGGCCAGTGTGCTGCTGGAAGAGAAGTCTCACTTGAATATAAGTTCCCAGCCCACTCCTGGCTATTTTTTAAAAGATCTTGTGACACTTTTTTTTTGGAAAACAGAAATTATATCCTCAGTCCAGCTGTCTCCTGCGTTATCTGTGGAGTTATGGTACATCATTTAACGAGCAAATCTCCCTACATAATTCTTCAATTTTTATTTCTACCTAAAGTCTTTGTCTCTCTGCAGCATGTGAACTGATAATGGTACCTGCTTGTTTCTTTGCTTTGTTTTTCTAAGTGCTCAGAAAATTTGACAGAGTTCCTGCCTTCAGACTGATTTATGGGTCAGAAGCAGCTCAAATTCTTCAGTCTCAGTCATTTAGGGGAGACCTGCAAACTCCAGCTTTTCAGTGCATTTCAGGTGAGGAAAACTCTCAGAAAATCTGTAGAGACAACACTAACCATCATGGAAAACAATAATATTTATATATGAATAGTTTATAATTAAGTTTCCAGATGAACTATATGTTTTGCTGCTCAGCACCAATTCACTGCAAGATATTTACAGCTTTTGGCAACTTTGGTTCAGGGAAGAGATTGGTCTTTCAGCAAGAAGTCTTCTGACTTACATACCACTTCAAACAAGTCATCTGACTTTAAATCCAGTTGATACAGTTTGCAATACAGATGAGGGCTGAGATTCAGACCAGGAAACACTCATCAGACTTTTCAGATGTTCAAACAAAAGAAGGATTAAGTGTTCAAGACTTGTGAAAACCAAGCTTTCACCTCTTTCCAAATTGCCTGGTTGGCACATAAAAGAGGAATAATCATCCTTGCTTACATCCGAAGGATATTATAAGGAGTGCAGAGATATTCGTCTGCTGAGTCTTAAAGCGTATATACTATATTACATCTGGATACATCATGTTTGCTGGTTTACATTGGTTCAAAGTAACCTAAAACTAAGGGGGATCACTGCACTTTTAAATCAGTCTCACCTTCTGTCTCCTAATGCACAGACTGTGAAGAGAGGCAGAGAAGTTATGGTCAAAATAAAAGCACCCTCTTAGTAATAACACAGGTAGCCTGTGTGTAGGGCAGACATCACATAAGGCTGACAAAGTCAGTGGCTTTGTGTCACATACCATGGTCTAGCTGGAACAGTCATTTCATGCTAAGAAGTGACTATGTGAAGCCTTATATGTTACTAGAATGACTTTCCTGCACCAGATCTTCCCCTAGGTGTATAGTGTAAGGTTTTTTGCACCTTCCTCTGAAACTGGGGACCTTCAAAAGCAAGCCACTGAGCTGAGAGAACCGTAGGAACGAATTTAGGGTGGAAAAGATGCTCCTTTGACAAACAACCTGATACAGTGCACATAGCCTTTATTTTCATTATAAGTTACATCCACTGTCAAGTGGCAACTCTACTACAAAATATTACTGCTGGGGTGCTCCCTGAAGGGTAAGGTTTAATCTTTCCCTCTCTGCTTCCCTACAAAGTCAGACAGTTTAACTTACATTTCTGATGTTTTGATCTCTAAGCTGGTTGATTTTATACCGAATGCATCTGGAAACCATTTCACCTCCTGTTCTAAGAGCAGAGCTGTGGGAGCAAGTTAGTGGTGAGTGTGTGAGGACAGAAGGATCTTTATCCACTCCTAAACATGGAGGGCGGTGGCTGCTTTCTCCCTTACACTGGCCAGATGATCGCTGCAGAGATGGCCAGTATGACGAAAGAGTTTGATGTTTCCCTCCTTCCTTTCACTCCAATATTGGTCACAACCTGTTTGCTGTGGGTTTACTGTATTCAGATAGAGTCCTCCCTGCCTTCCTCAGGCAAAATTGTCCAGGAGACGTGAAATGTTTGGGTGAGTGGTTAGACCTAACTCAACTGTTTGTATCATCAGGTGATAAACAAATTTTTTGCATTAATTTAAGATAATTTAAAACCCCTAACTGTCTACTAAAATAGTTGAATACTGAAGTTCATCTAGCTAATGAAATTCATGTGCTTGCAGTCTGATAGGCATATGAAAAACTAGGAAAATGGCAGTAAACTGGTATTTGTAGCAGAAATTTGCACATGAAATGCTAGGAAACCTAAGGTTTCTTTCCTGTTTCTCAGGTTGTGAGAGCGAAGATGCGTGTGGTTTTGTGACTGTAACTCTTGCTGGTGCTGAAGTACTCTGTGAATTATACAGTGCTGCTGAAGTCAACTTCAATTGCACCACATCTGGATTGGTAAAAATGACTATATTTAAAAATATGTGTTTATCATAATACTGTATGTTCAGCATAAGTAGGCAGCATCACAGAAGAAAGGCAGGCTGTTAACTCACCCCCTGGACATTGCTATTCACTGTGGCAGTAATAGATTCCTGTAAATTGGTAAAGAAGTTACACACAGATAGTGTGTCACAGAAGTGACACCTGGATGCCTCAGTGTTTGGCTGAAACATTACACAGCACTTTTGTTCCCAAAAAATGCTGAGCTCCCGCAGTCAGAAAGTTGGGTTAATCTGGACAATCCAAAATAGAAGTATCCAGATTGATAACCTGAAATAGTCATAATTTCTTGCTTCCTTGCTCTAGCCCAGGGTTTGCAGTGTGCTCTTTTTACCACTGTAACATCTTTCTATTCACTACTTTAAAATACAGCAATGTGGCATTGAAGAGTCGAGATCTCAGTTTGATAGAATTATTGTGCCTGCCTGTTTTCTGTCTCAGGTGCAAGGTGTTTTGGGGAACCCTGCTGCCACTGGTGTCAGTGATCTCAGCTGCCTGATTCATGTCAGGAATCCAGAGTCAGAAGCAGTGATGGTCTATCTGAAGAGAGGTACCAGATGCAAATCACTCATCCAATGTTACACTGCTGTGCCCAGACTTGTAGTTATTTCTATATGGGATCTGGACTAAATGTTGGGAGCATCTTTGTTTAAGAAGACGCAATACTTTTCAGAGTTTAACATTTAGTGAGAACCCAGAAACCTCAGCAAATCTTCCCTTTGTGTCTTGTTCCCTAGATATTAGGAATACAGCTTTTGTAAACCATTTTGATGGTTTTCTCCAGCAGATAGTACCAAAAAAATTAAATTGCACCCTATGTATTATTCTGTTATGTACTATTTCTCTTTATTAGGCAGTTTGTTGTTTGAATATATAAGGCATTATTAATGACCAGCTTGTACATAATTTATGTTAATTTTGATTGTGAATAGTCCTACTCATATACCGGCCAATATATAACCTGCTCTCCAGTGAATCCCAAAGCGATTCAGCTGAACTAATGAACGTACAAACCACTTTTTTTTTCCCCAAATGTGATTGATACCACTCCATGTCATATCCAATATGTTTCCAACTTTAAGCCTTATGCCAAATTTGAAACAAGATAATCAAATGCAGATTGCTGCAGGGTTTGAGTCAAAACTCTCTGCTGTCAGTTTTCTTTTTACTCCTATCAAAACCTATGAGTCACCATTTACCACTACTAATAAAAATAAAGACCTAAATCTCACCTGAAAAAAGACAAGTCCCCTTAGCTTGTTGCAATCAATGTAATCTTGGTGATATCTGATCTAGTCTTCTATTTAGTTTTCTGTTGATATTGCTGATTAGATCCAGGATTATATGAATCACGTCCTCTTACATATGTGTCTAGTAATCAGAAGCCTTAATTACAGATGCAGTTATGCTGGCCAAATTGTACATTTTAATTTTTCAGTGAGATGTTTGTTTAATTTATACCTGGGAGTTATTAACTTATTGCTTGGAAGTGGATTATTACCAACCTTACTGCGTGCATAGATTTAGGAGCCCTTTGCTGGTACAGTGAACTGGTTTTCCTACTCCAGCAATACACTCTGACTGACTACCCAAGTATAAGTGCACCAAACCATTTGATGATATTATCTTGCATCTGAAAAGTCCAGAGAAGGACTTCTAAGGCTGAGTTTTTATCATCAAACTTTCAACCAGCTCCAGTCTGCATCCTGTCTCTTCTTGAGCTCTTTTGAACATTTCTTTCCTGTTCTGTCTACCCAGGACAGGAATTTAACTCATCTGGACTCAAGACCTTTGAAAGGACCAGTTTTCGGAATGTGCTTTCTGGCGTGTATCGCTCCATGGTGCTCTCAGCAGTTAGTGCATCTCTGACTGACGCTCAGCTCTTCTGTCGGCAGACTTGCAGCAGGGACTCTTGCTGTGATGGCTTCATCTTGAGTCAGATGGCCCTTGATGGAGGTATTTATTGTCTAACAGCAAAATAATAAATTCTACAGTAGAAAACTAACACTAACTGAATAGAATTCATTTCTGGACACAGTACACCTACCTCTACATCAAACCAGTGTCAGCAGCCTGCCTCTACATCACTGACATTTTTTAGTGTAGGCAGAATTTGAGTAATGCCCAAGACTTGGCCTGGAGCAATAGAGTTTAAGACCTGAGGTAGCAAACTGCTTTTGGAGAGAAGTGGACATTTTGAAAGGATAATTCTTTTGACCTGTTTTAGACATCTGCCTCCGGATGAGATAAATAATTCTGAAAATGCCTCTCTCCTTATGTAACGCAGCTTGGTTACCAGAAGTTGGTGCATTTCAGCTGATGGGGGAATTAAGTTGGTGACTCCAGACAGAGTCCTTGTAGTGTTAATGTAAATCAGCTCCCTTTTTGGAGCAGAAAAACAGCATGATAAACAGGGATTTATGTTATTTATATTATTGCATGCAGGAATCTCCTAAGTCTGGGTATCTGGCTAGGAGAGTGAGTGGGAGTGGGGTGGACAGAGTCTGGCAGAGGTGGGACTTAGGCAGAGTCCAGATTTCTACCAGTACATTTAAACACTTAATGTCAGTGCCTGCTTTTTGTAGCTTCTTTCTGAGCTCACATAGGATCAACTTTACTGTTGGCGGTGCATTTTCTATATAAAAAGTGAAGTTCTAATTGAGATGTCTCAAATTTTTAAAGACATGCTCTTACAAACACAGGCATGTGCTACTGGCTGCTATGTGGCAAGCACTTCTCCAGTTTGGAGTGTAAACTGATACTAAATTTGAGAAAATATTCTCTGTGGAAATTGCCATACACGTGTTTCCAAAAAATTATCTTATGTTTTGACATCTCATATTTTTTGCATCAAAATATTCTAGGTGATCTTGTCCATTCTGTATACATTTACCATCAAATTTTTGGGTTCTTGTGAACATAGAAGGGGGTGTGGAGAAGGCGAATGTTGTAGCACTCTCTGTTTAGTTGGCGTGACTTATTTGGATCTATACTACAGGTAAATGCATGACTTGGACTAGCATTTTGTTTAACAAGAAGAAAAAAGTAGTATATGCAATATCTTGTGTAGCTAGTCCATAAAAACAAACCAGAGAGGGCATTGTAAAACCATAGAAATGCCTGAGCTGTGACAGCAAGTACAAAGCAAGAGCTGAGTATTGTCTAGACGTTGTGGTAACAGACTGATGCCAGAACACCTGGCCTTAAGCATGCTGGTGTCCCCCGACTCACATCATGATGCTGGGGGAGTCTCAGGCCTGGGCTGACTGAAATCAGGCACCAATCCAGGAAACCATCCCAGTAAAATTATAAGTGCTTTCTTGGTTCAGAGCCTGGGATTGTGAGACCGCCAAAGGATTGAATATGTCTCTGTGCTGCTGTAAAGTGCTGAGAACACTGTTGGGTATTATCAGATAATAGTAATATTTTATTAGGTGGTAATAGTAAGTGATTGAAATCTCTGAAAAGCAGGCTACAATGTTTAGTTTAGGTATGAACAGCTAACCTTAGTACTCCAATTTGAACATATGGGTCTGATTTTCTCTCTTTTTTTTTTTTTTTTTTTTTTTTTGGTAGCAATACAAAAGGGTATCTATCTCAGTGACACAGGTTGAACTGGCATTTAGAAGTATTGGGATACTTGGGTGAAAAGCTCAGTGTAGGTGCAAAGCATCACTGGACTGATGAAATTCTCTTTGCCTAAACCTAGGTACCATTTTGTGTAGTCTGATGAGCTACCCAGACGTGCTGATCTGCAATGCAAATGGATGGAGTCCAACACCGGCATCTGTCATAGATGGGATGTGTAAAGGTGTGCGCTATGACGAAAAAGAGAAGATATTTTCCTTCACCCTGGGAGGACAAGTGTTCAGTGGAAGTATGTCAGTGAATCATCTCAATTTACAGTACTTCTTGTACGGATTCTGCCTTTTTTCACCAGCCTGCTCTTGTACTTCAGTGCTTTTTTCTCAAGTAAATCCGTATCTGTACAATCACAAGAGAATAAAAGCTCTCTAATGGGATGCATTGTTAGATAGATGGACCTCTCATGTTTTGTTGTGTGAATATTAATGAAAGTCAAGAATGTGTTTAGTATGTCACCCTGTAATGCTTCCAGTATTTTAATTCAGGCAGATCCAAGCCAATAATCTGAAAGAAAGGTAAAGTTTGGAGTAAAGACAAAAAGGGAGATGCCCAGATCTGCACAAAAAAAGTGATGATGGAAAATAGAGTAAAGCCTTGGAACCCTTGATCCAGACTAGCACCAGCACACCTGGAACCTTCTTCCTTAGGGCCTTGTATTATAACTAAGGTGATGCGTAGTCTGCTAATGTGGTTTTAATGCATTATGTGAGCATTTCAATACTGCCTCTTTAATTTGAGGAGCTATTCTAACAAGCTTTTTTTCTTTATCAGCTTCAAAGTTGGTAGAAGAGGCAGAAAGAAATTTTACTACCTTACAGCAAATTTACCTGTGGAGAGGTGAGTTATCTCACATAAGTTGTTATAAAAGTTTATGATGAACTGTAGGCAGTGGCAGATGTGTGTTCTAGAATGGAAGTGTCATTCTCACTTTATTTTATACTGTCCAAATTAAGTCAATACTTGAAAGTATTTTCTGGCAGGGACAGGTGCAATCTGCAGTAATTCTGCTACAGTCCTTTTTATGAAATTTGGGTAAATTCTTGTGTCTGAGAATATACTTTCTAACTTTTAATACTTGTGAAAATGGTATCATGGAGACACTTGTCTTTGTCCCACAAATGTACAAGTACCTTAATAATTTGGCACATTATGCATAATTAGATGGGTTATTTTTATTAGCTTTATAACCCTGTATGTGTTATTTTTGTAAGTTTACTTTCTGAATGTCACAATGTACATAGCAGGACCTGCACAAATTAGTTGTGATACTGCATTATAAATGCACTCATCCTCCAGAACACTGATGCTAAATGCATAGTGATTGTGGATATGGCATTTGCTTTTATCCTCCAGACAGTGCACATTGCTTTAGGTTTTCCCCAGAGTTACATGGAGATGGTTTTACTTAATTTTTGATTCAACAGTTGGTGAACCACCTAAGAAGTTTTCTTAAACAGTATGCTTTGAAATATTTGTTAAATTTTGAGAAGTAAAGATCATCTTGTCTTGTGGAAGAAAGAAAGGGAATTACTATGCTCTTTAATTCCTGTTGCATTCTAGGCTCTGATATGGTCACGCGGACTGCAACCTCTGTGTGCGATGATACTGCTTTGAAGACAGAGAATGATCTCATGTTATCAGGTATTACAGAAAAGGCAGCAGAAGATAGCAAAGCGGGATGCAGAATTTAACCAGAAAATATAATATATAATACCATATATGTATAATATCTTGAAGTCCAGAGGATTTCTCCTAGATAGGAAGTCTGATACAGATTTCAGAAAGATGTTAAAAGCGTTAACCTCCTGTCTTTATGGTTTTTACTTTCCCAGCCAGGCTGGAAATTTAAGTGTTAAAAATTTCTGTGAAAGCTTGTTCTTTCAGACTTACTGAACTGTAAAGACTCAGGAAATATTTCTTGTTTGAGAAAAAATTTCACATAAACCCAGGAATCAAATCCTTAGCCTATGTACCTGGGCATATTTACTGCTACTGAAAATATGACTGTAAATATGATGCTTAGAGAAACTCAGAATGAAACTGCAATCACAAGTGTTTCTTCCATACATAATGAAAGTGAAGTTCTCTAGCTCTTTTGTTATTTCAAGGTTTGCTCTTCATTATACTAAGTCATGTATATATCCAAAAGAATTTGTATTAAGTTACTAGAGTTCATTTGGACCTTCAGCACCATAATCCTAAGAGAATGAGAGCAGTGGAGCCTGATAAGAGCACTTTAGTTCATGTCTAATGATCTGTAATCTTTGCTGAGGGGTCTTGATGAATACCTGAGCATGTAAAATCCTAACATGAAGTGAATTACTGATTTTGTTTATGTAATTTGGAAGGAAGTTAAACTAAAATGCACATTTACGTAGTGGTGCTCCTATACAATTAGCGGTATTTTAAAGTCTAGACTTAAAGATGAGAAAAAACTGGACTTAATACATTGGGTGAAATTCTCTTGCATTTACGTGCCAAGGCATGAGTGCAGCCCTCAGGGTTCTCCATTTACCTTGCTGTGGCTGATAGTGTCATTAAAACCTGAAGTTATGCTAGGAATGCAATTTCTTCCTTCATCCCTTACTCTTAGTCATGACACGAACCATTTCAGGAGAAACTGAAGGCTGAAGCTAAGTCTTGAGAGGTAACAAGACTTGTAAGTCACCTTTTAGAAAAAGTTATGGATACATCTGGGAAAATATCTACAGAGCTTTTGTTTCTTGATGATATTTGATAAAGCACATGGTAGCACATCTTTTCTATTTTTGGATAGAAAATTCAAAGTTACTCTGCACTCTTAGCATGTCAGTAGGTGCTTCAGCATTTCAGCTGCAATCATCAGCATGTCTTTAATTTTCTATTTTCATTTTTGTCTGGCTGTTTCAGTGCATGTAAGATTAAATAACAGAATCTCTCACAATGTTGTAGGGGATGAGACCCGCTGATGACATTTCATAAAAAAAAAAAAGGTGCTTATGAAGAAATTTCTAAGAGATCAGTGAAGAGTGTCCATTTCTTTCAATATTGGATCCTTATTTAAATGGATTAATTTGAAAATAGCCTCAAATAGCTGTGATTGACTATTTCAGCGGGAGCTCAGGAGATATAAAGCAGTGCATACACGTTTAAAGATCACGGGCAGAAATAAGTTATTTAATGTGGTCTGTGGGAGTATAAACTAGGAGAAACAAGGTCAAATGATTGAAATAGATATTAAGCTTGTTAAGAAAACTTTTAACAATGAGAAGTATAAAAGTTTCATAAGGCAATATAAGGAAACTGCTGTATTTTTGATTAATAAAATTGGATTGATTAAGGTATTGTAAACATCTTCTGAGGCATCATACTTTGCTGTTAGGATGATGTGTTGCATGACAGAGTAGAGAGAACCTTATTATTTCTGGGAACTGTGATTTTTCATCTAGTTTTTAGGTGGTGGAAATAGCCTGACTGCTATGTTGTGCAGTGCAGCTCAGCAAGGAGGCATTGCCTACACAAGCATCCATAACTGCAGGTGGACAATTCTGTTATTAAAAGCAGCCTTTGGTGTACGTTACCCTATGAAATGGTTGCAGATGTTTTACTGTGAAAGGAAAAAAATTATATATAAATAAATTTAATTTATTCCAGATTATGGTTATTTTTTGGGGGGGGTTGAGCAGTTTGTTTGTTTCAATTTCAGATTCCACAAAGGATCTTTTCTACCTAATGGACAACAGCCGCATACAAAGTGACCAGAACTATTCTCTCCCTTACCAGCAGTATTGGGTCTTCCGGCAGAAGTACTCGGCAGAGGAAGCTGTGCTTTGGTGTCTCACACGTAAGACATCTAGGAGACTATTCCTCTGTAGGGGAATAATAATCGATTAAAATCTTCTAATAGGTATTATACTCATGATGAGTACAAACTCTGGACTTAGAGATTTTTCATGGCCACCTGAAAATTTTCCGTACAATTTTTGTCTACTGTGGCAGAAAGGATACCCATCATTCATCATCAGGACATCCCTGTTATGGGCAAGATAAGTTGAAGATACAGCTTAGACAATATTCTGCTGTTCTTGAAATGTACCCCTCCAAATAGGTAGATGACATAGTGGTAAAAAAGGAAGGTAAAATACAGATATTTGAAGTTAATGATAAAGTGTATTTTGATGCACTAAACAGAGAAGTGTTTCTAGCTCTGACTACCAGGAAGGCAAAACCAAGCGTACTAAACAGTGCACAAACATCACTGTAAGAGGTCAGTAGAGCTATGTATGTTTAAAATTAAGCATTGACATACATTTACAGAAGGTGTTGCGACAGTACCTAAGAAATGGGTTTGACAGCTTCGTTTCTTTTCTGAAGGTACATTACTACCCTGGGGCAAGTTTCAGTGCAGATTGCTACAAGCAAATGCTTGAACAGTTGATTCTGGAAAAGTTATTTATATTTTTGTGTATGATATGAATACTTTAGAAATATTTTTACAAAAACTTCCTCAGACATTGTAGAAAGTATTTGATTTTATTGTCCTTTTTATACTTTAAAGTAAGAGACCCACAACTAACGCAGTTATTTTATATATAGTTTGTATGTCAAATTTACTAAAAAGAGAGAGATCTTTATGAATCACAATGTTAGAGTGACACCAATACACTAGGCTGATGCTAGTCACAGCTGGAGAATGTATCTTTCCAGTTAGCTGTGGTGTACCTCCTTTTCTGTGCTCTCCAGGTAAGCCTCCTCTTCCGTGTCCCTAGAACCAGAATCTGTTCCTTTTTGTCTTGCACCATAACACTGACATTCTCACTTCTAGTTGTTTGCTGATGTGTATCTTTAAGTGAGCTGAAATCATGAAGAAGAATAGAGAGGGGAAGAAATCCTTGAGTGTGCATAACTCTAAGTATTTTTGCTTCCTAGGTTGTGCACAAGAGGATGAGTTTTGTCGAATGGCAGATCTTCAGAATGCCACAGACATATACTTTGTGTGCACCCTCTATCCAGAGGCACAGATTTGTGACGGCAGCATCGATCAAATATCAGAAAACTGTCGAATTGTGCTACCCCAACAACCACAGGCATTGTATCATAAAATAGGCAAGTTTTGAGATTTGGATGCATAACGTGTGCTCTGACCCTGATAATGCAAGCTAGTGTTTTGGCTCTGGACTCTGAGATAAAAAGTCTGGATGTATGAATGAGTCCTGGGATGTGATGAGGCAGTGGAATGTCAGGCTGTTCTGGGTATGGCTTTTCAGTTTCAGTTCAGAATGGAAGGATATTAACCATGAGTTCTACTCTCCAACTTAGTTATTCCCAATTCAGAGAGGCCAAGGGTAGCTCAGATAATTTGTAAACCGGGTCTTAAGATCTTTTTATAATGTAGATGAAATAGGAATGTCAGTGGGATGTCACTAATCCCATTTTCAACCATTAAGCTTTCCATGGTAATAAGCAGTGCAAAAATTGAAAGTTGCTGAGTGTAATAATTTATTCTTTTTTAAAAATCAAATCCAGAGTTGTAGACATGTGGATTTTAACCTCTGCTCTTTGAATGCTTTGGAAGTTCAATGATTTTCTCATAGAGCTCATGTGTGGGAGCTGGACAAACAAGCCTGTTATCACTGTACAGGAACATGTACTTTTGCTGTGAAAAACGTAGGGGTCCAGTGAACTAAACTCTTAAATTGTGACTATTGGGGGAGCTCAAAGTGCAGCACAAGTTGGCTAATGCACGAGCACACTGGAGTCCTCTGATCTGGACTATTTTCCCTGGTTTTGGACCTTGAGGAAGGAGTAATGTCAATACCAGTCTCAGAAACAGAAGCTCTGGGTTGGAAGTCTTTTCTTGTCAATGTACTTTGCTAAGTTTTTAGAGCCTTCACTTGCTGGGTTTTTGTTCATCTTCAGGCTTAACTGTCAAAAATTTTCTGTGATAATGTAACAATTACCTTTTGATGGATCAAGACCATTGTAGCATAGAAACATAAACTTTACCTTTGCCATGTGATTACTTGACCAGCATACATAAATTGTGTTAAGCTGATTTTTCCAGTTTTGTTTTTCTTTTTCCTTTCAGTCACACTGAAAAGTTCTGTGAAGAGCTTCTACACACGTGTACCATTCCAGAAAGTAACGGGGATCTCAGTGAGGAATAAGACTGACATGAGCAGAAAAGCTGTTTCAGATGGGTAGGATATGACTGTTCCTTTGTTTTTACTGGAAGTTTAATCATGCCTGGAATACCAAAGTCCTGTTATACAGATGACGGTGATCAGACATAATCATCCAAGAAAAGCATTATTTGAGAGTATTTATCAAAGAAAAAAAAGCATATGATTTAAAGGAAATTTATAATTGAGTTATAAATAATAATGCATACAATTAGTAATAATATATAACGTGAATTATTACTTATGCTACTATTAAACTTCTGGTTGGAAAGTTAAATCTCTTGGCAATAATATACCGAATTAATGTAAACTGATATTTTTAGGGCAGATATCAAAACACTCTTCTAAATTATTAGATGCAGCCTGATAGAAGTATAGTGACAGGATGTAATTGCATCTTCAAATGGAAAAGGTATAGAAGTGTCTATGCAGTATAAAGAACCATGAGGTAGTGTTATGAAAGGCATCCCTATGGGTGCTCAGTGTCTCTCCCCTATGCAGTATCATCTCTTCCCTTCTCCATGGCAGGAACAGATTATTGCTGATAATAAAAATAATGATGTTTTTCCTTTCCAGCTTTTTTGAGTGTGAGCGCTGGTGTGATGCTGACCCCTGTTGTACGGGATTTGGGTTTTTTAATGACTCACAGCAATCAGGTATTTTTTTACCATTTTTATTTCAAAACTAATTTCAGTCTTCCTTCATTATTACAAGTTTTACTATTATTTTGCTGTGAAGGGCACTTTAAAAGCCCTTGCAAATCTTATGCAACATTCTTCAGCAATTTTGTGAGTAATCATAGCCATTTCTAGGAGTTCAGCCCAATGACACACTGCACATCTCAGAAGTTATTAAGAAAACTTCATGAAAATCAGTCCTTAAGAGGCTGCAGTTCCAACGACATGAACTTCACGCTGATAAAACTCCAGGGAACTATTACTTCTCATTTATCAACCTCTCTTCCAAAATGTTGGTTGACTTCTTTTTGAGATTTTCTTTTTTGTTGTTGTTTTACTTCTTTGTCTCATTTTTTAAAGCCTAAAAATTAGTCTTAGAAGCCTAAATATTACTGAAATTAAATGCATGTTAAGCACATAATAGCCATGGATACTTTGGGGCAGCTTAGTCTTTTGGTTTTCTTGAATGTCTAAACTTCTCTGCTCTCAAATTTTAATCTTCTATGTGAGGAAAATTAGTTGGGGTTAGAAGCTGTCTATCTTCTCCTCCTTAGTATTTTAGCTGTTTAAGACTCAAGTACCATTTCTGCTAGTCTGAGGAAATCAGATCTTTAAAAATATGTGTGACTTGAAAGCCATTACAAAGTCAAACAAACATGTTTTACTCACTTGGGGTGGCCAGGTTAAGGGGTGTGGTCACCCTGTGCTCCTCCTATAGCTGGCAGAGAGATGTATAGACACAACTACAGGGTCATTAAGAGTTTGGGCTGACTGAATGCTGTTCTGGAGATACTTTTCTTTCTCTCCACTGGCTGTAAAAGGAAGTGCTTTGTTTAAAAGAAAGTCTAGCAGGTGTTTAAAATTTAATGCCATCCAGGTCAAAGTCAGTGAAATAGTTTTTAATATTTTATTCCAAATTCAAATTTAAGCCACTAAAATGGTCAGCCTTCTTTTTGGAATTATTATGTGCTAATTAGCTCTCCCTGAGGTCATTAGGATGTGCTGGTTTTACAATTCATTTGATAATTTGGAACACTTCATAAATATGTATTTTTCATTCCCTTTTTTGTTGAGCAGACAAAATTCTCACTCAGTCAAAAATAAGTAGCTTGGAAAATTAATCCAATGTAGTTTATATTGGAATTACTGCACAAATCAAAAATAGTTGGTAGTTTTCATACCTTCATGTGACCATGTGAAATTTAAAGTCTTAACTAAATATAGCTTTAAGTTTCTTTAAATAGTTCTAAAGTAATTTAAGGACTTTAAAATGCTGAACATGAAAAACTGTCACCTCTTAGTTTATCTCATTAATATTTATTCTCTCTGGCATTTCAGACATCCAGTCCTGGTATTCATATAGTCAAAAGAACTTTCTGTAGTGATTTTAACATGAGCTAGGATAAATCTTCCAGGAAACTTCTAACTGTGTTTTAAACCCATAATATTTTTCAGGTACAGAAATATTTACACTAGGTCTTTGAAAGACAATTTTTATCTTGGTGTAAGTAGGGGACATGTTTCAACATACACACAGCTTTATAATTTCCAGGATCACATTAACCAGAAAGGAAAGGACTTCTTGCTCAAAGAAGAGGTCCTGATCTTTGCTCAGTGGAAATACTCCTAGTGACCTTAATGGGTTACAGTGTTGGTTACCTGCCTTCTCTCACACTGAATTCATTATGATATTTCAACACTATTTTCAAAACCAGTAAAACTTGCCCCATTTTAGGTATTTCCCTCTGATTTCTAAGTCAGTGGAATCCCTTTTAACACTCAGTGGAACCAGGCTGTATTCACTTTCCTCAAAATATTACCTAGAAGAGGGAAATTTTCCTCATCATTTCTATAGCTATGTATTTCCATGGCAGGTGGAAGGATTGTGTGCCTGACTCTGAACAGCCTAGGAATCCAGACATGTGCCGAGGAAACAAGAAGTGCTTGGCAAGTTTCAAACTGTAGTTCACCAGATGCTGAAGTTAGAATACACCCATTTGGCTGGTATCAAAAACCTGGTAAGTGATTCAGGGCACATGGCTTTTGCACACTGCAGCCTATTATTTAGCTTCAATGTATAGAAACTTCAACTTTCAGATGGAGGACCAGTTTGCAATGATTACAAATAGACAAGGCAGATAAGTACGTGCAGGGGAAAGAAAGGTGCAATTTAATCCTTATTTTAATAGAAAAGGAATAGAAGTACCTCAAAGAGGTAGAATTTAATTTCTTAGATTATACGGGAGACTTGCGGTCAATGTTGGAATCCAAATGTATTTTGTCCCTCTGCACAGTCCTGGTCAGGTCATCATTCTTTCTCACTGCTTGGCTTATGGTTTAACAGTGTGTATGGATGCATAACTTCAAAAGTTTTGGTTTTGTTATGGAATTTAAAATTCAGTTTTGGCTGTTTTGATAAAGAAGGGGCCAAGACCAAATTCCAGGGTAGCACTGTATTCTTCAGGCACTAAGAAGCCATCTCATGTTTAAACAGAAGATTTGAGAGATTTGATTATTTCCTCCAGAGGAATCAAAACCAGATCTTGTCAACGTGAATTTTGTTTTCCACAGCAAAAGAAAAGACTCCATTATTTTGTTGAAAAATTTCAGTGGGTTTGTCATTCATCACATTCCTCGTGAGTAGCTTTAGTTCTACTTTGTTAAGCTTTGATTTAACATAACTGAAACAATAAGGACGGCACCTGTCTGACTGTATCCCCCTTTATGGGAGGATAGCCTCTTATTGAATTTAAGTGGGAATGCTTGAACTCCACTGAAAGCAGCGAGACCCATGCGGGCAAGTCTGGTGATGTTGACAGAATTAGGGGAAAAAACTGAATAAGGAGCACTTTTCCTGCTTTTAAACTCCTTTAGTTTTTGCAGAGTAGAGAAGGACTGATATCTGAGTGGAGAGCGGTGGCGTGAAGTGTAGATATATACTGTCCAGCACATGTGTGTTACGGAGGCTCTCAAATAAACGACCAACCACCAAAATTTAAAAATTTATTATTAACACAATTAACTAGCCCTTCACAAATTACAGGTTCACATGTGTGAGAGGAGAACAGAACAACTTCCTAGGGTTTAAGGCAACCCAGAATGCATAACAAAGCACAAATCCTTAGGGTTTAACAACAACCCAAAACGCTTTATAACTCACCTGACAAGTGAGGGCTCTCAACCTCAAGGACCTGCTCAGGGCAACATCCTGACTCAAGGCCACTTGAGGAGTTTCCTTGGGCAGCGTCCTGACCCAAGGGGAGAGCCCTCGACCGCAGCTGCTGCTCCAGGGGACGAGCTCCAAATGGCTCCCAGGGGACTCCACTGATACCCAGGCCCAACTGCCCTGTGGTCAATAGTGGCTCCCACTGCCCAAAGGCCCCGATTACCGTGAGGCCCCGAGAGCAAAGGCAGCCCGGAGCTGCTGCACTTCAGCAGCCAAGAAGCTCTGCTCTCATGGGGCGGGTGCACCTGCCACAATGCAATATAAAGATAATCCAATTAAAATTGTGTAAAGCTAAATCAGATAGATATCCCAGCAATACACTGCATTTTACAGTGTTAGTAAATTTAAAGAAAACCCTCATTCATACTGGAAGTGTCTGAAATATGAACTTGATCCTGAGCTTTTCTAAGTCCTACAGTTGCTCTCTGCTCACTGGACCATCCAGTTCCTTCTCCAGTGGGGTAACCCTTGTTAAAGAGGAGACACAGCATGGAGTTGAGGGGGCACCATGGACACTTGTAGGGTTTCCCAAATCCTTGGTGTGGGCTTGTGGAGGGATTAGTGGAGAGGCACTGAAAGGAAGGGAACAACAGGCCTGATAAAGCAAGCAATGACAGGGGGAACCGAGAAACAGCCGAGGGGTAAGAATGAAGCATGGCAGAAAGGCAAAGTGAAGAGAAGACAGTGAAGGCACAGATGCACTTCCACTTCTTGGGATTGTTTTTCATCTCGTTGACAAAGAACCAACTGACAATAAAGTATGTTGTTCACTTCACGGACAGAGGGATGATGAAGAGGAGCCTGGGGTGTATGCAAAGTGGGAGTGTTAGGAGAGATGGTGACATTTCCTTATGTAGTTAGGAAGCTTCAGATGTGTTTCCACCATAACAGACAGCAAGGCACAGATGTTTATGCAAATGAAGATATTTGCAGACAAAAATTTGTATCAGTTTTGCTGGTGTCTTGGGGATCTAGCAACCTGGAAGCGGAACAAGAAAACTCTGAGGCTAAAGGGGAAAAATGAGTGAAATCTGAAGGAGTAATTTACCATAGGCAGTGGGACATTAACATGAAGCAGGGACTTGGGTTTTAGTCCATGGTCTTGTTGTAGGAAGGTACTTGTGTCTCCACATTTCTTAATATCTTAAGTTGATGTGTGAGCTGTTTGCCTGGACGGCTTCACTCGTTAGCAATTTGATTTCATATGTGTTGTCATGGTTGCAGCTCAGTCCATGAGAAATATTAGTAGTATTTTAAAGGGAGTTCTGAATAGCCCAAATTCTTCATTCCTGTCAATGTGAATGGTAAAACTCCTGAGTTTTTAGAAATAACTGTTGGTTACATGCATGAGCAGTACAAAGTGGAAGAAGCAAACAGAAATTTCAATCTGTCTTCAGCTGCTCTATAGGGTTGGTTATTTAGTCTTAACAGAGAATTTATAACTGATTTGATTAACCAAAGTGTTTTATAAAATATAAATGCACAGGGGAAACTTTTTGTTTGTTATTTAAAATTGCAAAATGTTTAAGGGAAATATTAGCAAATGAAAAGTTTTGTGTGTGGAAAATATGAATGATTATTTAAATTTTAATTTTGAAAGTTTCCTGATGGAAACTGGCTTGTTCCTAATTATTGTTTTGAGAAAGTCCAGTTTACTAATCAGGAAGCAGAGAAAATCTCAGGTCTCTTGTGAAGCAGAAAACCAAATACAGAGAGTGGCATGGAAAAAAGCACAGAACTATTGAAATGAGCTCTTCATAAATAACTGCATTTTGAAAAGTGTTTGTAGGAATGTCTATGAATACAGAAATTTATGGAAATTTGGATTCATTTCCAAGTTCAAAAGGGTTAGAAGCAAAGCAGCCTTGCATCCTTACTCTTGGTGTTTGTGGTGAGAAGATGCAACATTCAGATCCCAGAAGTAATGCTGGAAACAGTGAAGTGTTGATTACATTTTAAACCTTCATGTGTGTTTTCAAGTGTTTTGGTTTTTTTCTGCTTTTAGCTGACTTGAAGAATGCCATGTGTCCACCTGTTAGTTTACCTCTCAGACCAGAAAGTGGTAAGTGTGTTCATGTATTAAGCCAAAGAAAAAGGAAGCATCCACTATTTTGTATGTATTGCTAGAAGATCACACTATAATGAAATAGTTGTGTTCCCCATCACTACTCATTCAGGTGTTTATTCATTTTTATTAATTGCATATAATTTAAACAGAAGAACTGTTGTCATCCAAAATGCTGGCCTAATATCTCTCAAACTCACTGCCACAAGAGGTCACTGAGGCAAAATATTTGGCAGGGCTGATGAAGCAATTTATCATTTATAAGTGTAGATGTCACATCACTTTCAATAACTCCATATTTGAGATTCACTTCATATTCTTCATATACCAGTGAACAAAAGCTCTGGCAAGGGTAGCCTCCTGAAAAGCTGTTTATTACATTATTGTCCACTGTTGTGGGGTTTCTAGTGCCTTTCTTGTAGCATCTGGTGCTTGCCAGGGTGACAAGGGATGTTAGATTAGACAAATCACCATCAGTTTCTGCCAGTAATGCTGAATGCAAGGAGCGACAAAGTTTTCAAATAGATACAAACAATTGCAATAGAGATGCAAAGTCAAATTTAGCAAATACAGTTTTCTGCAAAAGACAAAATAGTGAAAGGGGCAACTATTCCAGAAATTAATGGAGGTTTATATTACTTTATAATTGGTGGTACAGAAGAATGATAAATTGTACTGCCTTTAGTCTTTGTGGTTTCCAGCAAGGACGGGAATATTTTCTCAAAGATTATTCAGAAACAGATCACAAGAAATATAGTATTTGAGGTGTGTATTGTGTCCCACTTTGAAGAGATGCTGTAACTTGCTATTACACCATCTTTTCTGTATTGGGAAGAAAAATTTATTTCAAACTTGCAGTAATCATGGTACTCATGTATTATTTTAAAAGTGGGTGTATCCTCTCAAAAAATGAAACTTGACTGCTGTCTTTCAGGCCTCTGTGTTTATTGCCCCCTGAAAATATATGTGCCAATTGTCCACAGCTACAGGCTTCCCTGATGTGTCCTTTCCAGAAACGCACATCATATTTGCTAAATACTATGTGTAACAGAAAGGAAGCAGGTTGACTAGTCATTAGATAAATCAATTTAACCTTCAGGTCAGACTGAAACTGAGAACTCTCATCCATCTTACTAGTTTGATCTGTGTCTGTCTTTTGTTACACCATATGCAACGAGGCTTGCAGGAGATGGTTAAAATTCAATACTGAGTTCAGAATTTATTACTAACCATTTCATCATCTTATCTATGACTACTAGTCATAATCATGTTCAGATAAAAAGTAATTAGAATTTCTGCTTTTATAATAAGGAAGACACCTATAGGTAAGCAGAAACAATTTTTGTGTGAAATGCTTTGAGAAACTAGTGGAGTAATGTGTAGATGGGGCAATTCAACAGTTTTCAAACTGTTTTTCCCATGGGATGTAGAAAACCACTTTACTAAAGTCTTCTTCCTCCCAATGTGAAGTTTAGTAGTAATTTTGTCATTTTCATTTTATGTATTTCTTGCTTTCTTAAATCTAAGAAAATGATGACCTAGGCAGTGCTTAAGGAAATTAGTCCTTCCTGTCATTTTCTTTCTACTGTAAAGACTGCTCAGAATTTAGCCACGGAAAGTGAGGTGTTCATCTTACCCATAGTAACAATCTTGATCAACCACACCAATTTCCAGGTCATCTTTCCAAATGCAGAGCATCTAGGGATGTCTTCGGTTTGCAAATGTCCGGTTAACCACCCAAGGGAGCAGAGCCTCCCATGAAGAGGCAGGATTCTGGATTAGAGTGGTCCTGAGGACAGCAGTCAGGAGAAGTCACTGAATTACAAAGAATACAACTAGCCTGGATGTCAAATTAGCACTAGTATCCTCTACCCTTTGGGTCTCTGTCACCAGTGTGCGCAGCAGTGTATTCAAAATGCAACTGGGCACCATCTGTCCTTAAGTTCTGCCTCATTTTGATAGTAAAAGTACCATCCTTGTTATTTAGGTCGGATTGCTTGCTGTGTCACGTTGAAAATTTTTCAAAAATGTTTCCAAACTCTTTATGATTATACATGTTATATTAATATATGCTATAGAAGATTAATGGGTTTAGAGTTGGACGTCATAGAAAAGCTACCAGTAACTGAATTTGCTACATTGTGGTATTGCTTGTACACGTAGAAGAAAAAAATTTACTGTGACTGCTGTGTGGTAACCAGATGGTGAATGTGAGAAACTGTCACTACATAACGGCACTGTCATGTGTGCATATATATGTGTGTGCAAGTAAACATATATATATATATATATATAACCCCAAGAACTTTCCATCAAAAGATCAGAAAGATACTTAAATTTGAATACTTTGCCAGAAGGCTCTTTGAAATAATGAAGTTAATGTTATGTCCAATCTAGAGTCTGAGTTTACGGAAGCACAATTAAGACCAATATTTCAATAGACAGTTAATGCATTTGACTGTCTTATTTTCTGGTTAGCCACCTCACAATGCTCAGGACAGAGTGCCCAGCACTTTGCTTCCTCCCATTTGCAGTCAGGGTGCTAACTCCATTCCAAGTCTGTGGTGTTTCCAGCCCCAAGACATTTTGAAGAAACCCAGGTTAGCAGACTTATTTCCAGTCTTATGGGAAGTAGATGCTTTGCCTATTTTATTCATTATTCTTCTCAGTAGAGAGGATAGAGACATGTAGGCCCACAGAATAGTAGAAAAAACCTCAACAAGAAGGATTTCTGCAAAGTACATGGTCAGCAAAAGGAAGGGTGTGGAAAATGTGGGTCTGGTGCTGAATGGAGCAGGAGAGCTGATGGCCATGGATATTGAAAAGGCCGTGTTGCCTCCTTCACCTTAGTCTGTACTGGTAAGTCCATCCTTCAGGCCCTTAAGACCAGGGGAAGAAGACTGCAGGAAGGAAGACTTATCTTCAGTGGAGGAAGATAAGATTAGGGAACAAGCTGGACATACAAACCCATGGGGCCTGATGGGATGCACCAATGACTGTAGATGGAGCTGGCTGATGTCATTGTGAGGCCACTCTCAATTACCTTCAAAAGGCCCTGGTGATGGAGAAGGATCTTGAGGCTGGGAGGGAAGCAAATGTCACCCCTGTCCTGTCTTCAAGAAGGGCAAGAAGGAGGATCCAAGGATCTGATAGTCTGGTCAGCCTCACCTTGATCCCTGGGAAGTTAATAAAGCAACTGATTCTGCAAACCATTTCCAGACATATGAAGAACAAGAAGGTGATTCAGAGTAGTCACCATGGATTTATGAAGGGCAAAATCATGCCTGACCAACCAGATAGTCTTCTACAGTCAGGTAACTGTGGATAAGGGGAGAGCAGTGGATGTTATCTTGACTTCAGAAATGCTGTTGACACTGTCTCACATAACATCCTCACAGAAACTGAAGGTCTAGAAAAATCAACAGTGAGGTGGACTAAATACTGGCTGAACTGCTGGGCACAAAATTGTGATCGAGCTGGAGGGCATTCGCTGGTGTACCCCCAGAGTTGATACTGGACCTAATATCTGTTTGACATCTTGAATAATGACCTGGACAATAAGACAATGCACTTGCAGTAAGTTTATAGATGATAAAGGTTTGGGAGGATTGGTTTACAGACCAGATGAGAGTGGTGCTGTTGAGAGGGACCTCAACAGGCTGGAGAAATGGACAGACTTATATCTTGGATCAACCTGTCTTCCATCATGTTGTCTTTCAGCTCTGAAAACTGGTTAGGACATTCATCTAGCAATTACATGGAGAAGTTGTTTTAACATTCAGCCTTCTGAGAAAATAGGTATTCTTTCATGTTCACACATGCTTCAGCTTTTCTAGTTCAAATTAATAGCACTATTGGCTTCTTGGCCGTCTTTCCTTAGGTGGTCAGGAGAGCAAGATTTGCCAGCTGAGGTAACTTCTTACATTTGCTGGCTTATGTAGTTATAAAAAGCTGCATTTTGAGGAATCTGTGACATCCTGCAGGAGACCAGATTGTTAAATACCAACTTCTCCATCTCTACCCTTATGGAAGAATATAACTTCAGATTTTAATATCTCTGAAGAGACAGTAGAATCCTTCTGCCCTGGAGATGCTGAAGTGGCATTCTTTACTTTAAAGAAATCAACACAAACCAACCTGTCAAGAATCTGTTTTCTCCCTAAATAAGCTGGAGAACAATCTTTAAAAGAAAATTTTATGGCCCCCAAACCATTTTGTTTGTCTGTTTGTTCTACAATGAAGCCAGCTTTCCCAGGGCTAGATTGTCTTTCTTTGGACTGTCACCAGATCTTAATTTGTCTCACTGTCTGTGTTATTTAAACTCAGGATCTCACTGTTTTTTAAATTTTTGTTTTTTTTTGTTTTTTTAAAGCTTGCATATACAGTCTTTAACTTCCCAAAGTCAGCAAGTGGCAGCTAGAATGATTTAATTTATCCTAGCATCTGTCTGAAGGCAAAAATCCTTGAGCCAAGGAGCTGCAAGGCACTGTCCAGCCATGTTAGTTCCACTGTACACGAAGTGGAGTTCTTCTGCAGTAGCTACAGGTTTAAAAGATGAAGAGTTGAAACCTAATTGTTTTGTCTCAACAAAATAATTTACTGGAGTTTCCTTCACTGAAACTCTCCCTAAATAATTAGAGTAAAAATTATGTATTTGTTTTCTTCCTGTTCCTCAGTCTGGGTTTGTGAAGATGTTAATGAGCAGTAATCTTCGTAAAACCTCTAGACCTTTGAATCAGCAATGACAAAAATAATTTTCAATAGGAGCTTCTTTTCATGCCCTAACATAGAGCAGCCTTCAGCCACCAGGGAAATGCAAAAAAATCCCTTCCCCATGTGAGTCTAACCTCAGGAGAGACACAACAAGAGGGGAGGCTTGAGGTTCTTGCCAGTTTTTTGCCTTGTACCAGATTGTCCATCCAGCAGTCCACTGTAGCCCTATGATTCCTCTCAACAGCCTGAGGCTCCTGTTGGCTTTCCCCACGCTACTCCCCCTACAAGCAGCACTGCTAGGTATTTCTAACACTCATTAGACTGCAAAAAAGGAGAATTAAGTGCTCTGTAATGCCTGGAGGTCACTGCTGTCCGGCAGGAGGGAGGTGAGCTGCACACTTGTCTCTTACCTGAATTCTTGTTGCTTTGTTGTTGCTTCAACATGTTTTGCCTACTTGTATTATTTCAATACCCTTTCTAATACAAGGTTAAACTGTCCAAGTCATCTTCATCACTGATTTGTAATGCATTTAACTGAATATGTGGGTTTCATCTTTAACTAAATGAATACTTTTATTTGTTTTCTGGACGTGTATCACATGGAGCAGAGAATGCTCCTGCTGGTCTGTTGTGATTTCCACATAGTTTCTGTTATCTGAGAAATAATTCTTGAAAAATATAGCCTGAACAGACTAGGAAAGTCCAATTTGTTACGTTAGGAGCAATTTTTCCCCCGAAGAAGTTAACATGCTGTGATGGCACTGAATATGGAACCATCTGTGGTGAGTTTCAGGTATGATCTGTGACCTTTAATGATGGGAGAACAGCTGTTATTTTAAGACTGCCTGTGCTGAAAATGCTAATATGTCATGCTGCAGACTTGGTTTACTTAACGCTGGTATTTAAATAACAGCTCCAC
Source organism: Athene noctua (assembly GCF_965140245.1). Taxonomy (NCBI): domain Eukaryota; kingdom Metazoa; phylum Chordata; class Aves; order Strigiformes; family Strigidae; genus Athene; species Athene noctua. Next base: position 9,541,066 of record NC_134038.1, on the reverse strand, counting down.
TGAGTTGTGTGAATATGGAGAAATGTTATGTAAAAGAGAAATCAGTCAGTTCTCATAATTAAGTTTGAGATGGAACATTCTGCAACCAGCTGTAAGACAGGGGGAAATAAAAAACAAATGTTTATGAGGAAATATGATTTGTTATTTTACAGTTGTATAATGCTGTTATTCAAACAGTTTATGCACAGGGGTTTGAGCTATGGAAGATTTTATGTCTTTATAATTAACAGTGAAAGAAGCAAAACAATCTATGAAACATGTTACCTGGCTTTTTAGGAGCAATACTTGTGCTTAAAGCAAACTGAAGAGTCTGAAATTATTCCTGTGCATGTGGAGGGGAGGACTGACACTGACTCCTGCTTTTGTACTTTTTGATGAGACTTATGAATTGTATACAGTAATTATCCAAATTTTAATGAGCAATTATGCCTTCAGGTTCCTCAGTTTTAAGTAGGATACTACCATCTATCTTAGATTTGGCAACTGCTAGAAGATAATGGCCCTTAAATAGTGGTCTCTGCGTGGGAGTGCAGATCATATAGGGATCATATGGACTCCATTCCCACGCTGTTCAAATCAAGTAATTAATTGAGAAACCACCAAGTCATATGGATGTAATGATCTGTTATGCCCTTCCTGTTTCTGCTTCCTGTGATCCCTTAATGATTTATAGTTGTTCCCCTGATGCAGGACTGAGCAGTGGGTAGAGGATTTTCCAACTTCAGAATAAATTTCTGATTGGGCTATCTCAGCACATGAGGTATTTCCATTCTCAACGGAGATGCTGATGGCAATATAGGTGCTGATGTAGCTGACTTTGGTGATTAATAGTATCATTTGTCTTCCTGTTTTCTCACAATGCTGACAATATGTCAGAGAGATCTTTGGTGTGAAATAAAGACAGCCTTTTTTTAGCCATCCTCAGGAACTGATCTACCATGCTCACGCACAGCATATTGGACCTCTGGTGTAGAATTACTCTATCTTTAGTCTTAGGTTCAATTTTAATTCTGTTTGTAAACATAAGGATTTCAGCCTTTTGAAAACAGCTTATTTTAAACCTGCATAAATATCTGGTACATTTTTAATATCCTATTACTATACCATTTACTATAATTGTCACTATGGAAGGAGGCAGAAAGCTTGCATTTAACATGAGCATAGCAAGATTTCTCACAGCTAAAGGCCATAAATAACACATTTTCTACTTTGGGACGTGTGTATGAGGTGTGATTATAGTTATTATGCAGCAGTTTTAAGAAAGTGACTCATTTTGAATTATTCAAATCTCAGTGGATGGATGAAAATGAGAAGCAACTATATTTTTGAAAGAGTATATTTTCTGCAGACCCACAAAACCCCATTTGCTGGTTTTGGAGATTGTTGGTATACAAGACAGGTTTAGCAGTCTTCACTGGAAAAAAAACCTTCTGAATACTAGAAATATAAAACACAAGAGTTCAGTCTGTATGCATGTTTTTGGTTTGAGCCAGGACTATTAAATATGGCTCACAAATTTCAGATTTAAGATCAGAATTTGTCTTTCAATAATAAATTAGACATACTGAACCCAAAGATCTGATTCATGTGCCTTCTTAACCTCGTGTTAACATAATCTGATTTATGTACCTCAACTTCACAAGTTTTCTTCTAAATTTAACTTGTTAATTTATTGCAAATGTCAAATTTCCCAGCAAACTCAGAACTGATCCCACTTTGCTTCTACCGAAGTCGGTGATGAAACCTCTGTTGACTATGAAAATGATTTTATGTCACTGCCTGTAAAAGTGGGAGCCTGAACTCTGTGCCCCCAGGAAATTTACTCCAGTCTTGTGATCTTGATGACTTGAGTGGGAACAGAGTAAGGCCAATGTGAGTCCTTTTGCAAATCCAGTCTTAAACCTTGCCTACCCAAACAAGAACATCTGGAAGAGAGAAGCTGTCTGTATGGGACATCTATAATTTTGCAATAAAAGTTACAGGGCTGGCTGGATTGAGAATGCTGTAATTATCCAATCAATGCATTTGCCAAAATGTGGTTTGGAGTCAGAGCTTAGCCTATATATAAACCAGAAATGTCTTCCAGTCCATCAGGTGCACGATGCATTTTCAGTAAAGTAGTGCCAGTTTGTAGCTGTGTGCCTTCCGAGAGCAGTTTCTAGATGAGGCAAGTTTATATCAGCCATGGAAAGTTCTGGTTTGCCCACGTAATGAAGTAGGTGTGCATGGCTGTGGGCATTGCTGCCCAAGAGAATGGAAGAAGGAAACAAACAATAGACAAAATCTCTTCTGCAGCTAACTGCTGGCTGCTAATGTCCACAGTGTGCCACGGACAGCTCTGCACTGTCATTAAAATTACCAATAGTATTTCTGCATATATCTGCATCTGGGGTCAGCTGGGCAGAAGATCGGAAAGGGAAAACACTGGATGTCTCAGTATATAAATCTGATCTGAGATGATAACTGCTTCATCCAGGGCTGAGAATGGAAAAAAAAAAAGCCCAAATCAAGCCAAAACACAACCTCATGCATGTAGTGGGAGGTTGCAAGAGTCACTTCTGTGGGGTTCAGGACAAAGAATAAGCAAAATAAAATGTATTTTAGGTATGAATGTACAATATATAGACATTTGCATCATGAGTGGTTGCTCTTTTGTGCCTAGCATAGACAGCAGAGTACCCATTGTGTCTTACATGTATTTAAAATGAATGCTATTAACTTGACTCTAGCCCACATAAAAATCTTTTAATGTAGAAGTAGGAAGTTTAGCTTGTGATCAAATATAGAACACATTACAGGTACCCAATAAGAGAGTAGAATATAGCTTAGCATGAACGCTTCTGAATGTTTGACCTGTGGGCAAACAGAGGCATATGAGGATTATGAGACTTGCCCGAGGTCACTTGGTTAGTCAGGGAAGGGATGGGAAGAAAGACAGTCTGGTGAAATATCTTCCAAACCACTGATGCACCCGGACTTGTTGACTTACAAAGGAATCCAGACAAGGCTCTTTAAAAAAAGAGCCACAGCTAGTAATTTGAAGCTTTGTGTCTGAACCTAGAGAGATTACTTGTTCCAGTAGTAGTACTGTATGCAGTGCACAGTGAAAATATTGTTCTTCTGTAAAAACAAAGTTTAAGTCATACTGATAAAAAAAAAAAGATTTTATTTTTCATGTTTCAGAAAAAAAGAAAAGAAATAAATAATTGAAAGCATAAACTGACAAGATATAACCTGGAAAAGTAAGACCTTCTGGTTCTAGTACTGCAGGCAGTAATATCTGGAGAAGGTGTAATTGTTAATTCTCCATGATTTACAGAGTCGATTTCTATTTTTAAGTATCTTTCTAAATAAATGTCGCAAACTGTCACCATAGATGTAGAGGCTGAAATTTTCTAACATGGGTCATGCAACAGGTCATATTAGACAATTTTACAATAGAGAAGCTATCGGCAATGCAAAACGTAGTAATTTCCACCTGGCTAAGATCAATGTGTTCCTCTAAAATAGTTGAATATTCAGTGCTTAAGGGAAGAAAAAAATTAAGTGCAGTGAGTCTGTTGCACAAATCAAGCTGTGATTTCAGCATCATTGCTCCCTTACTAGCTCAGACTCCCTCTGAATATAGTGCTGACGATGACTTTGCTACTCTGTGATATCAAGTAAGCCTGTGGGTTTTAGCATATAATAGTGCAATACCAAATTAATCTTAATTTCTGATTAGCTGAAGACTTTCAGTCTCTATCTCTTAGAAGACTTGCTCCCAAATATAACAGGAATAGAATGATTTTAAAGTGGTTGAAAAAAGCCCATGCGAGCCAGTGCTGCTTTCTTGCCTCCAGTTCACAGGCGTGAACTAGGGCTGGGCTGTTTGGGTAATTATATGCAGTACAGTAGGTCGGTTCATCACTGCATCAGATGTTTTCTTCATCTTCAAGGGTCAGAGCAAAGGAACTAGCACTAAGGTAACAGCCTTGGCAATGGTAGTAACACATCAGATTTTTTTTCATCTTGTCTTCTGGGAGATAATCCATACTTGAGGTTTACACTTCCTTGAGAAGGATTTACTTTGCAAAAGCGAAGACTTTTAGCATCAACATAGAGCCCTGAGTTGTAGCAATTACCCTGTGTTGTCATGAATTATTTGGAATAAAATAATTTTGAAATCTAATTTAGCCATTGATATTCTCTGCCTATTTGTTCAGGAGAGATGCAACCAGGCTAGTCTGGGGTCTGCCTTGACTCTTGGGTTCTCAGCAACCTGACAGATATGTAAACACCAGGATTTCAAAGTTGCCACAGACCTGATTGTATGAACCCCAGACCTCAGCTTCAGATTTGATGTTGAGTGGTATGACCACAACTGACTTTCTATGAGGAGGGAAAGGAAGGAAACTTTGGCCATTTTTGCAAGTGACCCATTTCTCAGAAGACTAAAAGAAATCTTTTAATGAAATGAACAGCCACAACTTTTGTATGTGCATGGTAAATGAACTCAAGCAACAGGGCAAGGTCTGCTCACCAGGAATAGCAAGGCAACAGCTGACTCAGCTCCGTCCTCATCCTACAGTTACATGAAGAGGGTAACACCAACCTCCTATTTAGGACTCGGTGGTCACAGCAGGGCCCTTTTGCTCTTAAAACATGTTGAATTGTTGGAAGGAAGTAAAATAATTACAGGTCCATTCTTTCCCAAGCCTTCTTTTTTGACTTCTGTGTGCAAAATTGAGGCCCTGCAGATATTTTTATCTGTTTGTGTATGAGAAAGGAATGTTTGTGGCATTTTTTTAAAATAGACTGTGAGACAGAGGAATAGTTCTTGATGAATACTAGAGTCAGTATGTATGTGTACGTATATGCTCACACACGTAGAGGCATGTGTGCATGTGTATATGTGAATATACATGTTTCTATATGCAATATACATGTGTATATATACATATGTACGTTTGTGTATATGTATTTACACATACAAATGAGAATTTAATATTAATTATGTAGTAGTCACATGACACTGGAACATTTCATTGAATTTAATGTAATTCTGTCTACAAAATCAAATTTAAGCTATCAAAATAATCCTTGTGACCTTTAAAAAATGTCTGTAAATCTGTGAAAATGGCATGTGCTTCTGTGGGAGTTTGGTTGATTGCTTGTAAGGGAAGTGAAGACAAAATACAACATTTACAAAAACCGTTGTCTTCTTTTCACTTAGTCTTTAAGGTCAGGACTTGCTCTCTATATAGATGCATGCAGGCAACAGACATCTCCATTTCAGCTACTCACATGAGGTTCCCTGTACAGACAACATGGGCATCTGGCTCATGTAATCAGTGGATTCCTGGACGTGATTTGTCTCATCCTAAAGCAGACATCTAAACCAGGATGGAGATGTTCTATAATATGACTGTCTGTTCCTCCTGATGGTACAAGGAGCCCAGTGTAATTAACTCAGATGTAAACATCTACCTTGCAGGTGACTGAGGTGAAGCCTACCTTAGGAAAGCAGCTCCTGGTTTAGCTATAGATGTGGATCTCTGCTGAAGGTTCTGGGAGTGCTCAGTCACATGCAAGATCCCCACCCCACTTACTTTCCAAGGAGTTAGTGGCTGTACCTGCTCAGGAACTTGTGTGCAAACATTGTGACCCATGCTCTTTAATGTAATTAGGCTTGTTCAGAAACCTTTTATTTAAATCAGTTGGATTTACATGTAAACCTAGATGGAGTTGCTCCACATTTACCTCTTTGTTACCTGAATACCTTTGTAAACCCAGTTCTACGTGATCTCTGAAAACGGACTCGAACCTCTAGTAAAACAAAGGCCTTGAATATTACATTACATTTCTCCCCAGTTGATGCAAAAGCAGGTGAAAGTCTTTCTTTGGGGAATTCTCCAGTGCTTTTAATTCTATGTTATTTTCCTCTGAAGATTTTACTGATTTCTCTAGTTATATTATTTTTGTATGGTTCATTTTACAGAGTATTTGGATAAATGGCAACCCTTAAATGTGTCCTCTGTTCTCATGGATTCATCCATCTCAAACTTTGAAGTTGTGCATGTTAGTAGAGATATATCAAATGACTTCTCCACTGCCAGAGATTTTTGTCTATCTGGTAAGAAATGGTTATTCATAGCCTTACAGAAAATACTGTCTTCTGAGCCTGAAAAGCCAGGAACACTTCCTCACACACTTCTGACATGGATACACTGATTTTATTTAATTTTAAAGACTACCCCGGTGTTTCGGAATTTGAGAAAAGGGAACAGAAATGCTTTATCTAATGAAAGATACAACAGACATAAAATGCCATACAGTGATTTTGTAATTTTGACACCTCTTGGGCACGGAGATCTCTTGCTTCTCCAGACATTGTCCAATTTCAAGAATATTATAGAAAATAATTAAAGGGATGATGTCATTATTTTCTAAAGAACAGTAAAGGGAAGCTCATCAAATAAGACAGATGGTAGAACCATCTACCATTATCTAAAGTAACCTGTATCTGTGACGCACAAGGGCAGGTTAATTGAGAGCTGGGATGAAGCAGAAGTTGGGCTGTAGTAACAACAAAGGAAACTTTTAATCAATAGCCTGACTAGACAGCAAAGAGTCCTTTAACTTCATATGACTGGCAAATCTTTGATGCCATAGAGCAGTAGAAATAAGGAAAAATTCCCACCTACTGCAAAGATGGTCCTTGGAATGGTACTGGTTTTTGCAGAAGATAGTCCTCACTCTATGAGGTTGAGCAGTGCAACTTACTGGTTTTCCTTTTCCTGTAACTGTTTGAAGGAGCCTTTCTAAAGGAAAAGTGTTGGATACCCACCTCTAGCTACAAACTGGGACAAGTGAGAGGATCACTTTTCTTATTCTGAAACCTTTCCTTGGGACTCACTGGGGACAGTTTGAATTCAGCTGAGGTCCTCAGTACTTTATTAGATGCTTTTCCTAAAACCTGTGATAGCAGTTCTCTTGCTGTATTGCTCAATTTTAAAGTCAATATAACCTTTTGTCCTTTGGCTATTTTGGAGAATGTTCTGGGAATCTGAGGACATTTATGTCCCATTATTCTTCTTTAGAGCTACTTCATATCCTTGTTGCTTGACTTATTGTAAAACATTTCTTTTAAGCATCTTATAACAATGTCATACAAAATACTTTGACGATATATTTTTACCTGCTCTTTTTCTTCACTTCTACCTCACAGCTTGTTCAGTGAACCAGTCATGTACAGTGGTTACACTGGAAATGCAGCCTTCAGCAATAAGATGCCTTTTCTACCCCGATACACAGATATGCACACATGGCATGCAAGGGCATAGCTGCTGGATTTTACTCAAAGAGCCAGCTACATACATCTACAGGAGACAAGGTAAGAGCCATTTAAAGCTGTGGAGGAAGGAACTCAACTGTGGTGGTCTGTGCACAATTCTTGTGAATGGAAGAGTGAGGAAATCCTCACTAGACATCAAGCAATATGGATGTCTCCAAGACAATTGTCCATTGCTGTTTCAGTGGAGTTATAGCCAAGCAGGATAGGAAAACATCCCCAAATACTTTCTATAAAAATGCATGAAGTCATAGTATTACCATCTGGTATTGAAGCAGCTATAATAAAGCAAATCTGGTCAACGAACGATGTTTTGAAAAGTTCAGAATGATAAAAGCAAACAAAAAAGCATTAATGAAAGTCCAGCTCCTTCTTTTTCATCTGGTTCTATATGTTATTCCTTTTAAACTCCAAGAATAACACAAGGAGTTTTGAAAACCCACTGTCAGTTGAAACTCTTAAGGACCGTCTCTGGAGAAAACAAACAAGCAAACAAAAAACCCTAAACCAAGATGAACTAATATTTTAAAGAAGTGAAAATTATTTAAGAGAGAAATAGAAGTTGTGTAGACAGGTAAAAATTCTATTTGGTCATGTACTTATTTGTAACTAAGTTTTGTTGGTTTTATCCCTTGATTTTAAAAGACACTGCTTTCTTTTTGTGTAATACTGAGTATTTATTTTATTAGAAGTAATTATAAATGAGGTAAGAATAAGGGGGAAAGGAAGAAATATTACATTTTCTCTTCCTTGAAATTTCTGTGAAGAGTTGACAAATCAATAAGAACCTCTGAGGTTCAAATTCGATGAGAGAAAAAGGGGTTTATCATTGTCAAATGAAACAAAATCACAAATGGAGACAGAAAAGCTAGACTTGTGTGTTTGTGTATTTCTGTACAGGTTTGGTTTTAGTCATACGACTTAGAATTTGGTTCCTTCCTATTAAATACATTTTTTAGGAGAGAAATATATAGTACAAGGTATCACTTAGCTCTGTTTTAAAGTAAAGCATTACTGAAAAACGTCTTCTTTGGATAGATAACCAATTATTCAGACAATCCTATATAGGAAAGAAAAAAATTTGGACCAAACTATAACCCCCTAATATTTCATAGTTTTCTGCAAGCAAAATATAAATTAAGATAAAAATTATATTTGATATAAAATGTAGATAGTGGCATAAGTTTTGTGGATGAGATGGTGATGAAGGCCTTCTGGTACCCTACAGCCTTTCATTCCCTTCTCTGGCATGTAGAAGGCATGCATGTCCCTGACTTAAAGTGAGCCCTTGCATTGGTGAGTCTCACTTCAAGAACAGCAGTCCCTACACAGGACTGTAGGGAATTTGGACATAGATTGTCCTCACTGCCTTCTGTTGAAGCTCTTCTGTCTCACCTGATGAAACAGCTACTGGAGAGGGGACTGAAGTGCAAGTCTTTCCTGGTGAGAGCCCAAACCAGTGAGCTGTGTGGTTATCTTTCCTCTCTCAGACTTGCTATAAACGTTTTAAGGTTTAACATTGTGCTTTTTAAAGCTGAGGGTGGGGGAGAAATCTGAAAATTTCTCTCTCTTTCTGTAGAAATGCTCAGATTTATATTCTAATATAATGTCTGATCTGGAAGAAATGTTTGAGTAAGGGTTTGGAAAGTTAAATGTTCATATCCAGTAGACAACATCTGGCATAGCGTGAAGTATTTTATAGGGAGAGAATAACACAGTTTTATCTATGTTTCATTTAAAGAAGTGAATTAGACACTTAACAGTTTAAAAATAAGGGAAATGGGATTAATTTTAATTTCTGAAATGGTACTAGAAAAAGGAAATTATTTTTCCTCTGTTCCTCCCCAATAGATTTATTCCTGCCCATTTCTGAATCAGATTTAAACCCATCTGTGTACATCCCATCCCATGGAGATCTGATGGGCAGATCCCAGGTGATTCGTATTGGCCTGGAGTGGAGAAATATCAGCCAGTTCCTGGGGATCCCGTACGCTGCACCTCCCCTTGCAGAGAGGCGCTTCCGTCCTCCAGAGCCCTTTGCTTGGGTGGAAACCTGGAATGCTACTCTGGCTCGGTAAGAAACTCCTTTGATCATCTGCAGAAGTGCTTGTCCACCCAGGTATATGAAAGTAGCTGGAGTGATGACCACGATATTCATGTCCTTTCTTGCAAAAAACTTATAGGGTACAGATTAATACAAGTTTGGGACTTTGTTTAGCAAAAAGAGTAATTACTCTGTCTATCTGTTAATGCATGCTATCACTTCAAGAAAAAAGACAGATTCCAGTACATTGCCTTGAATCTATGCATAACTCCCCACTGTCTGTCTGCTGTCAATCCATTTTCATTCTGAGTATTTACACATAAATTTTAAATATTTATACAAGTACATTTTGCTCCTGAAGAGCCATAAATTTGCAGACTATTTAATCAAACAGGCACTTCAGCCTTTCTGTAACCAGAAGCTGTGGACCTCATATAGAAATTCTCTGCCTAGTAGTGTCAGGAGATGGGACTGAAGGATCCAGATAGTCTTTTCTGTCCAAAAACTATTAAAAGGCAAATCCTTGCTAAATAGCTTGAACACAAGGAAAGAAGTTATAAACTTTTTAGGTAATGCCTTAAGAAGATACAAGAGCTAGGAACTGTATTAGCAGATGGGCTAAATTTCTCTTAAGTTCCTATATCTAGTGTTTCCCCTTGGCTGTCCATGGCTCTCCAGGACTGTACAGACATCACTGTTCAGTGAGTTTAGGTTGGAGGCACTCTGTGGACATAGCCTCTGTGTGCCTGTTTGTGTTTCATGTAGTCTTACAATACGAGTCTTCATTTTGTTGTGTTGGGTAACCAAAATGACTAATTGTGAATGTGTATTTCTTAAAAGAAAGTGTTTGAGCGACACTACTTAGTGTATCTGTGCTGTGGAACAAGTTAGGACAGTGGATTTATTTTTTTTAAAAAAAGCACAACAAATAGAAATGCAGTAACAAGAAACAAGATATGAAAATAGAGTGTTTTTATAGGGTCTTTCTCAGTGCATCCCTGCTCCACACAATAGCAAGCAAATGACAGAGCCCACGACACCCATCTGAGTGAGCCATGCTGCACGTGTATACAGAAATTTGATACAGGAGAGCTGGTACCTGATCATCTTCCTATCAATAAAAAGCAGACTGTTTCATGGCCAGACATGAGGAGATGCAAGAAAAAAAAAGAAAAAAAGATAGAAGCAAGAAACAGATATTGAAGGTGCACAACAGTCTAAAGGAGAGACTCTGGTGGAAGGATTTGGTGAACTTTCTGTAGAGGGAGTTGAAGAAATCAGGGCTGAGAGCTGAGGTTTAGCAACCCAAGGGCTTCCAAGAAAGCTAATATGGATGTGAGGTCTGTTGAGACCCTGTTATCCTTCCAGCCATGGCTGGCTATCTATTCAATTCCTGCCACCAGGAGTGTCCTCATGTGGTTAATAATTAACTACTTGAGCTAGATGATCTGTCCAAGAGCTTACATTAAGGAAATGATAGATTTTGAAAGGAAGCTGGGAGGACAGCACCCTGTTGGACTGACATGAATATCCACCTGATTGGTGAAAATGCTCCCTGAGGCTGCAGAGTTAGAGACCTACAGCTGTGTGGAAGCTGTTTGATCCCTCCATTACTCAGGATTTATCCCCAGAGGTTTCCAGCAAAGTCTGTGGTGAACTGAGTGAAAAAAGATAGTGTTGTCTTGAGGAGTTGAAGGACCATCGGGCCTTTGGTGGTCCCATCCTTCAGGCTGCACCCGAGTTGTGGAGGTGTTAACAGCAAAACCACAGTAACCACGCAGCCCCATGTATGTTGGAGGGATCTGGTGAGACATAGCTTTTTGTTTCTTCAGATGCACAGTGATGTTAGGTTAGCGCACACACCATGAACTCTTTGTGTCTGTAGCCACAGCGTAGTGTCTGCCAGGATTTTGGTAAGAGCCATCCACCTCTGCTGTCTGTCTTTGAAGACTTGGTGTTGGAATGAGCTTCCTGGCTGAGATTTTCAAAGCAATTTAGGGACCATAGTTAATCTGCTCCTATCTTTTGAATTCTCAGCGCTTCCTTAGGCCAATGAAGACCTTGGCCATTATCTTCTATTATTCATTTAAGGTCAAAAAAATAATTCTTTGAGCTTAGCACCATGGAGGCACACTTGGAGAATCAGAGGGACACACTTGGAGAATCAGAGGGACCTCACTCCCTGTGTGTATAGAAAATGTTGACATGGATTTTTTTTTAGGACTCTATATTGATGTTGCACACTATTTGTATGTAAGAAATTCACGTTAGCACAGTGACATTACTGACGGAAGATAAATATTTACTTATCAGCACAGACCTGATAAAAAACTTAAAAAAACCCCAAACCAACAAAACCAATCAAATAACCTGTCCAGCTGTTGGAGTCTCCAGCTGCTGGAGGAGCTGTGGCCATGCCTCAGCAGGTGGCAGCCTCTCCCCGGAGTCAGTCCTGCCATGAGGAGATCCTGGGAGCTGGAGGTACAGGGAATCTCCATGAGCTGTTACAAAAAAAACCCACCAAAAAAAACCCCAAACAAACAAACAAACAAACAAAAAAACCCCACAAAAAAAACACAAACAAAAACCCACGAGCACAGGTGATGATTCCTGTTGCCCTGTGGAAAGCTACATGATTAATAGGGTTTGACCTGTTGTTCTGGCCAGGTTCCTACCTGGGGATTTGTATTTTGTCTGCCTAAAATGGCTTTAACAGTTTTGGTTGGAGGTTATGTGCTTCTTTACATCAGTGTGAAAGCTATCGAGTGATATCACTGTCCTAGGAACCTGCCTTATAGAAAAATTTTGTAGAATGGCATTAAAGCTGGTCCTTTCCCTTGCAGTTTTCTATTAAATTCTGCAAGGGCATTAAAAATTATAATTCAGAAATAATGCTCTGAGATATTACTGTCTTTGCCATAGCCTCTTTTGGCTTCTTTTCTAATAACTTGTGATGATTTTCAATAACTGATTATGAGATATAAATATGTCTGTGAAGTAGACAGAACTGTCTTCAGAATAGTTTATATCTGAACTGCAGAAGTCATCCACTTGATTCTTGCTGTGGAGGGAGCTCAAGCATATGAATCTCATACAGATGATAGCCAGAAAATTATTTTTTGTACGTGGCTGGCTGGCTGAATGCCTTTAGAAAGGTTACTTTTAACATTGCTGGGCACTGTTAATGGTCTGCTATGAAGTTTAGGGCAAATGGATTTTAAAATGACTTTAAAATTTTAAACTTGCCATGTTTTCCTACAGACCACTAGAAATTAAAATAAATATAAACAAATGTAGCCTACAGACTAGAAGACATTAAAATAAATAACTGGCATTTTAGCGAAAGAGTGGATTACATAGGTGTGCAGGTAATAGCAGTGGGAGACTCATGCCTGAGACCCCCAATCCTGCTTCCCTTACATCTAATGATAATTTTGTGCAGTTTATGTAAAGCATGAGTTTTCTGAAGGCTTTTCAAGTTCTAATATTTTTAAAATGAGGCTAGTTTTCTGAGGGAAGGATCCTAAACATGAAAATACAATGTGTTTTTTGTATTTTTATGTGTTTATACAAACCCTCGTGTTTGTTACTAAGGTATAGGTGGGCATAGTTTTAAATGTGGTTGAGATCTACAAATTTAAAGATTTGATAAACTTAGTGCATCCAAATATAATGAAACAGCATCAGTGGGAAAAGTATACAAACCTTTTTATCGTAATTTTCTCAATCTGTGTCTCTAGAGCGGCTTGTTGGCAGCCAGGAGATGGAGACGCCCCGTCATACTCTGTCAGTGAAGACTGCCTATATCTGAATGTCTTTGTTCCTGCCACCACTGTAAGTAGGAGATGGGCTGAATTTTTTTGTAGCTGAGTACTGTCTCTTTTCAAAGTACTTTTGATTGGCATGAATGATTGTATTTCATGTGGCGTTCACAAAGCCCTGCAAGGTTAAAATAGGTGCTCTCTTGTTTGTACTGGTGCAAGAGTATTCCCTATAGGCTTTCACTGAGCTGTGTTTGGGTAACTAGGAGGGTAGAAAATTAAAAACCTAGAAATAAGAGAGACAAAGAGGGAAATAAAACACAAGAAGAAGGTGGCAGCAAAAGAGGATAAATTAAGGACAGAAATGGCAATGTCCCTGAAATGAGACCATTTGTCCAGGAGACAATAATGTGTTACAACACATCGTATCAACACCACCAGTTGAGCAGCAGCAGATGAGTTTTTTTTTCACCCTCATCTTTACTATTCCTCTGTTGGCATCCGTGGGAGCTCTGTTGAGGAATGAGGTTAGCAAGCAATACTAGATTTGTGCCCAGCTTGCAGAGCATAAAAATAGATGTTTTAAAGATGACCGGGCCAGTGGTAGAATCTAAGTAATTGTTATTTGAAAGCTCTTGAATTTCTCATTCTAAACAGACATAAAATAAAGCTTCAAGTCAGAGCCAAGCTTAGATGATTGGCCAAATCCCTGGGGGGCTGGGGATAAAGATGCTGAATAACATGTGGATCCCATCGAAGAGTGAGCCCAGAGCACAGCAATAGAGCTTTCTTTTCCACAGTTCTGGTAATTTTCAGAAGGTGATGGTGGTTATAATAGAAATTTGTGAGTCTGTCATGCTACAAAGAGCTGGTTTAGCTATCTGACAGCAGCAGACAAAGTCCCTTCCAGGTCCTTTTAATCACCAGAAAGACCAGCAGTCTGCTTTCTCCGTGCAACACTGGACTGTCATTTTGCCTTCAGTGCAGTCATCGCTTATTGAAAGCATCGGGTCACTGTCCCAGGCAGTTTGCCAACTCTATTTAAGTGCTGCTTTCAAGATAGCTTATTTGAAAGCATTGTATTTTCTACCATCTGATAGGCTAAATAGGCTTGTTTTTTCTCCTTAGCGGTACTGAGAATTGAATCCCTCCTGTCTTTTGTAGAGGTGTAAGGTAGAAGTAGATCCGATCAAGTCAATCAGTTTCACAAGTGTAAGTCTAGCCCAAGAGAGAACCAAAACTTCTGTTTTTGCAGAAGTAGCTGGGAGCAGAAGGCATGGCATTTTCCTGTTTCTTTTTGTGGTGAGCTCTATTTTTTACTCACATACAGAGAGCTATAGTTACATATTTTCAGCCCACAGAAAGTTAAATTAGCTAGTAAATACTGAATATAAAATCTCCTGGAGAGCAGCAAAGGCAGAGGTCATTCAGGAGCATTTTGAGCCTGAACCAGAGCATGGTGCAGGGACTGCTGCCTGTCACCAAAAGACTCTAAGCATCAAGCTGTGAAGAAGGTGAATGACATCACCTCATTTTGCTTCCAAAGCTACGTGTACCACATAACCTTCCAAATAAAACTGACACTTCTGAGAGACTTTTTTCCACCTATAACCATCACCACCTGTCACAGTAGCAAAGCAAAGCTGTGCTTCAGCTTGATTTACAAACGGTTCAAATGTAAGATCAAGAGCTTAAATTCTCCACTAAATAAGAATAGAAAATGTATCCTCTCTCCTTTTCTCCCATCCCCTGCACATGTTATTCCCATCCTTATTGCATCATCCCTGTTGCACTCAATTTTTTTCAGAGCAATATTGTACAGTAGTAAAAGCACTGGAGGTTGCCTGGCTTGGTAGAGTTTAAATCGCTCTCTGCCAAATAGCTCATTATGTGTTTTACAGAAGGATGGAAAAGGTGGTTCTGAATATTATGAAGCCTTTCAGACTTCCAGCTGACTTTGCAGCTTCCTGGTGGATGCTGAACTTCTCCTCCCTCTTGAGGGTTTGCACATGGGACCTAAGACCCTGCAGGCTTGAAACCGTGGTGGAGCTGCTGGGCTCCCCAGAAGACCTTGCCCAGCTAGTGAAGCCACAGAGCCATCTGACCGCGTCCCAGATTTTACACCTCAAAGTGCAACTGTCTGTGTTTTGTTTCTAAGCATGGAGCAAAATCCTGCACTGCACAGTAGCCACGTGGAAACCATGGCCTGTCTGTGAGGAACATGCTGGTTCCACTCTGCCCAGCTGTCGTGACTGCCCTACAGCCTGGCACTGACACTGGTGGTGCTGTGTCTGAGCCTGGTTCCAAGTGGTGGGTGAAGGGACTGGCTCCAGTAGGCTTTAGTTAAGGTCTTGTGTTTCTTCTGCCTCATGGATTTAATTGCAGTGTTTTGTTAGATTTGGTTGAGAACAAGGATTGGGAGAAATTCACTTATATTTAAAATAAATTATCCAGCAGCTAATGTATAGTAAAAAATTAATTGGTTACCAGATAGATAGATAGATGACATGAAATATCTTGTATTGTGAGGCATGGTTCAATTACAGCATGAAAATAATTGTGCTATGCTATTAAAATGGCTAACAAGAAATGGGAAGGCAATTATGTTAAACAGCCTTAATCTAAAATGCCCAAATACATGAGCTCTGAGACTGAAATCCTTTGGGATTAAAACCAAAATTATTATTTTGTGATCATCTACCTTTACATAGGAGAGAGATCTGTCATTGCTTGATGCAGACTAGAAATGGGAATGCTACATCCAGACACTTGGTACTGGGGACATTCGCAGTGCTAAATATTCCCTCAGATTGCTCCATATTTGTTGCAGCAGGCTTTGTTTTGACATTTTAAAATTTTATCTTCTGTCTTTGCCTTTCTTAAGCTTTTCATTGCTACAGCATTGGGTAAAGTTGCTCAGCATAATGTAATATAAAACTTACAGGACAGCTGGAGGTCATGGTCCTCTGCAGGCTGTGGGCACATGGGAAACGCCTAGTTTGAACGTCAGGCTTAACTATGCTGATCTGAGGGGATGGAGCAGGCTCAACATCATGTTTAATACTGTTTTAGCTGACATGGCTCGATGTGGTTATATTTTAGAATGCATTTCCATGTGAAAACAGACTCATTTTTTTCTTTACCCCCCTTTCTCTCGCTGTGCTGCATGGAGTGCAGAAATGAGAACCAGGGACACGGCACTTTGAATTAGGCAATTTCTATTCAGGAGCAGAAGTTCCTGAGAGAGAGCAGCATGTTTCAGTGCTTGCAGATTCTTGGGTTTTCTCGGTACCTTTTCATGTTTACAAGAAGCCTCTGAAGTGATTCTCCAGATAGATAAGTGAGGAGCGCACACAGTTATGACAAATTAAAGGCCAGCTGAGGGGATTTTGCCTCCTACCCTGTAATTTTGCAGAAGGCTGCAACCATCACTTCTCTGCTGCTTCTTCTGTGCATCCAATCACATTTTTGCTGGAGACAACGCTTGCCAGAGCAGATGGGACTGCTGTGTTTAGCTAAGCTCCATCCAGAAAATAACAGCAGCAGAGTCCAATGCCCTCTAGCTGCAGGGAAAAACAAATCTCAGATGTACTTTGATGCTGCTGCAGGGGCCACCAGCCTTTCTTTGAAAAACACCACCAGCTGCCAAAGCAGAAAGTGGGATGGGTGGGTGCGTGTGACCTGCTGCTGAACAGAGGAGAGAGGAGCCTCCTTCAGGATACTCCCAAAGTGAGCAATAGGGGATGAAAGTGCTGAATGGAAAACTGAGGTTACACCTTGAAAAAAACCTTTCTAGCATTGGAGCAGGTTATTCAGCTTTATGCAGCAGAAGGGGGGGGGGGGGGGGGGGGAGCAAAAAAAAAACCCAAACCCCTTCTATATGTTTCACTGGTGTTGCTTCTGAGTGTCATCTTAACAGAGCTTCATCTGCTGGTAAAGGCCGAGGTGTCCTGGGGCAGTTCTGCTTTTGTGTTGCTCACGCAGTGGCAGCATAGCTGCAGCCCTGCTGTGTGTGCAGAGAGGGTCCACACAGATGGGGTGCTGCCTTGGGAAAAGGCCTCAGTTTCTCAGCAGATTTGGGTGGCTCTGCAAGGAGTGCTAACGTGGGCAGCAGCCCATTGTAACTTCTTCCCATCCTGGGAGTCCTGCTGGGCTCTTTCAGGGCAGAACCCCTCTGTGCTCCATGAGAAGTGAGTCTCTCCCATGCAGAGACAAAGTCCTCTCTGCAGAACCCCTCAGTATATCTAGTAGGGGAAAACCTCCATGGGGATTGAAGGAGCAATGAGGAACTCTTGTCAAGTGAGATTTTTTTTGACTAGGCAGTGTTTAACTGCTGAAGACTGGAGAATAGGAAGCAGCCCTGCATAGGTATTGAGTTAATCCTGCTCAAGATGAAACAGCACAACAGGCCTTTTCTTTCTCCTGTTTCCCACTTGTTTGAACTTTTCCTGTGTGTTTGTGTAAAGCAGACACGTTACAACAAAGCCAAGCTTACCACATGGTCAATGGCCAAGTCAGCAGGATGGGTCTGCCTTGAGCTAACCTGGTAGAGTTTTTGGCTGGTGGAACACAGTGGGGCCATTAAATCTTTGTACTGGACATAGTGTGCTCTTTAATGATATATAGGTAATTTTAGACAATTTAGCCCTAGAACCTGAGCCAGATGGCCAGATATCCTCTCATTATGGTCACTGTTAAGGAGCTATGAATGGCTTGAATAATTTTAATGGGGAAGATGCTTGTGTTCTCATCAGTGACCTACAAAAGCAGTTGGCTGCAAGAATGTTAACTTCATTGTTGTCATGGCAGGTCAAAAACATGTCAGTGTTGCTGTTTTTCCACAATGGAGGAAGTTACAATGCTGAGGCAGGAAAGACAACCATAGATGGATCATACCTAGCTGCCATCAGTAACGTCATTGTTGTGACAGCAAACTACCGAGTTGGTGTTTTTGGCTTCCTTAGTACTGGTAAGTCATGGATTTCTAGAACAGACACGACTACAAGCTTAATTAAATTCTACAACACTTCTGGGGTTTGTTGTTGTTGTTGTTTTTGTTTGTTTGTTTTTAAAGGTAAGTTATTTTTTAATTTGAGAAACCCATATCTTTCACTGATTGTTTTTTGGGGGCAAATGGCCAAGAAATGGTGGGGACTTGAGGTAAAGGGACAAGAACAAACAAAACCCAAGCATCTATATCAAACTACTGGCTAGACATCTGTTTGCACTTGAAGCTGTGGTTATTTGGTTTTGTAGAGACACATGAAGATAGGTTAGCCATTAAAGTTCCTGCTAATTTCAGTGGCATGTCATATGGTTTTCAATGTCTCCAACTTCCAGCTGTTCCATTCTTGAAATTTTGCTAGTGGTTGATTGTGCCTGAGTCAGGTTGGGGAAGAGGCAGAGAGGGGTAACTGCAGGTGAATGGTAAGAAGGACATGAAAGTATGGAAACTATAGCACAAAGGTAGTTGATTGCTTCTCAGTAATTCAGCCTGACTTCTCTGAAGGACTTGCCATGTTTAATTTGAATTCTGTTAATCTCTTTTGCTGTCCTGGATGTGACTGAACATTTTCATGTTCTCTGTTTGCGTCCCTTCCCCATACTCTAGTGTAAAGGTCACTTTTGCTCTCCTGTTGCCTCCTAGTAACAATTGCCATTAAAAATTATACAAATTCCCATTACATACAGGATTTTATGTTGTACAAAGAGGCACATACACATGAAAAGTCACATTCACATGTCCCTAAACCTTTGTGGTAGTGTCATCTGGTCTATGGGATTGTTTGGGGGGGTTTTTTGTTGTTTTTTTGGTTTGTGTTTTTTTTTTTTCTTAATTTTGCCTCTTATTAGATTCGCCTGTTTAAGCAAGGAGGGAACACTTTCTACCATTTTTCAATTCTGTCTGGGGCAGGAGAACTTAAGGTAGAGAGCCATGGAGAGAAAATGCAACAATTGCAAGTGGAATTCTGGCTCCATTGGTCTGGTGGCAATTTTTGATCACCCTAGTGGACATTTTAGTACCTTAATAACTTTTAGGAGGTTATATTTGCCATGTTTGCAAATATCAGACCTACATACTTTGTCTCATGATTCTTTTGAGCATTTACTGCTGGCAACATTGGGTGAATTTTGCCTAGTTTGGGTTTATAGCTGCATCTACTGGGTACTGTTTCCCTTCTTTGTTTTACTGTTTCGTTCAAAGCTCACTCCCGTCAAAGCCTGTTTTTCATTCAGTAACTAGAGAGCTGGCACTACAAACTCCTTACTCATTTAGATATGAATTTGGTAATAGGTGTATCTGTGGAAAGAATCACTGTTTTCATCAGTGCAAACCAGATGCTTATGAAAGTGATACTTTGTCTTCATTTTGGCTAGAGCCAAATGCAGTGTGAATATGTGCTGTGAGAGCTTCCATTACGCAGCACTGCCCACGCATTACCCACTAACCTCCCTCAGCCCTGTGAATCTCACCTGGGTTTCTTCCTAAGTGGAAAGTGCGAGCTGGGATGAATATATTATATAGCAGTATTTATATGATGGTCCATAATTTAGTGACCAGGATGAATTTTCCAGCCTCTTTTTAATGGGGATCTGCACCCATGGCCCAAAACATCAGTTCATGAGCTGAATGTACTGAACTGGCATTCCTGCAAACCTTCAGATAGGTGTGGTCCATTGCAGATAGGGAACATTCAGGGGCCTTCTGCTTCTCTGTACTGTTGAGATGCAGCCAGGGACAAGTGCAGTTTTTCCTGGCCTCTTGCCCTGTGGGAAATCCTTGGCATGCATTTGGGAAAATACTATTGCTGCAGAAGGATCTAGAACAAGTTACAAAAGGTCTTCAAAGAGTCACTGGAGCAAGCTAAGAACCACATTCATGGGAAGCTCTAAAAATTCCTTCAGTGCCACACTCCTGTCTCCCCTACATCCCCTTTAGTCCATGCAGGGGTGATGAGCTGTGATATGCCTGCACCAGGCTCCCTGTCAGCATGGATATATCCATTCTGTTGAGCAGTGCTCCCGCTGTAATAACTATTCTTTAGTCCACCACAGGGTGGTGGAGTACCTTTGACTCCTTCTGTACATAACCAGTAGCCACTGGTGATTTGCAGTGAAGGTTATCAAGCTGGGTTAAATACTATAAGAGTTTTTTCCCCAAACCAAATCCTTAATAACACACCAGGGATGTTTCCATTTGTACTGAAAGACTTGGACAAATTCTGGTCCTTTGGAAGTTTTACCATCAGTTCCAAAGGTTGCAGGAGTTCGTCCTTAGGGCTGGGGGGACTTTAGCAGAAGGACTGTTAGAAGGCTCTGAAGTTATAAATGCAAGTTATGATCCTGTGAGCAATATAATTTTCATTGTCCAGTTAAGCAAAGTGACGAATCCTCTCATGTTGATTTATTGTACATTGCAAAACTAGAAATGAAGAAGTTAAATGGAGATTTTGGGTGAGGAAGGGTAGTGAAAGCAAGAGATGTCCTTTTTTTCTGTTTGTTTTTTGGTTAGTTCTGTAGTTGTTTTGGTCTCTCATTGACAGGGCTGTTGCAGGGTGTCAAAGATCTCTGATTCTTCTAAGTATACAGGATGTTTAATTTGCTGTCACTCATGAATGTTGCAAAAAGTGATGTACATTCCTACTAGTGCCTTTACCTCTCGCTTTGCACACAGAAAAGTTAAGGTGAAATGCCAGTGATATGTACGGCAGGAGTATGGAGAAGACAGTCATATTTTTAGGCCTGATTCTTTTAAGAGTCCACGAAGTCATATTAAACAGGATGATTTTCATGCTTTTCCAGTTTAGTAACAACTGAAATGTGTATGTTTGTTATTGTTTGCTTCCTTCTAAACACGTTTCTTTTCATTTTCCTGTGGTCCCCAGGAACACAATCTTTTACTGCAGAAAGACCACTTACGAGATTATAATCCAGACCTATCACTCAGGCAGTGGAAAAGATTCCTGGCAGACATGTTTATTTTATGCTAACTATTGTGAATGTCTGTGCATGCATCTGTTCCCCAGTGTGGTACATTTCAAAACCTGGCTATTGTTTCGGCAGGGCAAAAGGAACTGGTTATTTCCCTCCTCAGTCTTGTTGTACTGGTAGTCAGCCACATTGTGTGTCTAAAACATTTACATGGATTTCACTTCCTCTGGTGAGGACTCACGAGTCATGAAGGTTTCTCAGTTCCCTTGAACTGAGGTTTCCTTTTTAACAGCATAGAATGGATTTATTGCTGGATTGAGAACACTGGAAACTGGTTATGGCGTGCAGTACAAACTCAAAAAATCCCTACAGACTAAAGCAGGGTTTTTTTTTTTTTAATTGCTTCACAGGTGTGGCTTGGACTGATTATCTGAAACTATAGCTATGGGTGGAAGGTTGTAGTTTCTGGGGCAATTTAGTTCTTGGCTGTGCTATTGAAAGGGCACTTACAGTGATGGCTATTGTGCTGTGCAAGGCCATCAATAATCCAGTCTGCTCTATATTCTATTCTGCTGCCGAAGTCGGTCTCTATGATTTAATATATTATAGAATTTATTATGGTAGACATATGTATATCAGCTACAGGATGTAGCTTTTAAACTGTCCTTTGCCTGAAACAGGACTACTTGTCCCCAAAGTGGCAGCTTTTTATTAAGAGTCCATGAAGTCATATTAAACAGGATGATTTTCATGCTTATATTTAGCACTGTCGTCCTTTTCCAGTTTAGTAATAATTGAAATGTGTATGTTTGTTACTGTTTGCTTCCTTCATTTTGATTCACTAGATTCTGAGCCTACCTTTACTTTAAAATTGTACTATTTGGTCTTGGCAATGGAAGAAACAAATAGTTTCAGCTGTGTTTCTATTCCTGGCTTTTCTCTTTTTTTTTTTTTTTTTTTTCCCCCACAAGTTTTTAGTGTGAAGAATTTAAAATCATTAAAAATGAATGGCTTATTGTGGATTAAAAGGAGGTAGACAGTGAATAATAATTTTCTATTCCTGTCTTTCAGACTGTGTAGGAATTACTTATTTCTGCTTTAGTTGATATAAAATTAAGCTTGCCTAGGTGTTTGCATCATTAGAGGCTTTCAGCCCTAGTTTCCTATTAATCAAAGTTATCAAGTTACCACGGGTTGGTGTTGAAAAGAAAGAAATCTTTTCAGTGGTGATACCTCAGCATGGGGAGTACATGATTAATTATTTTTCTTTTGTTTTCATGGGAACAAAAATATGAACACATATAAATCATATCTCTATCATTTAGACATAGGTCAGTCTCAAAGGATATATATGGAGATATTATAAATTATAAACCAATATCTATCTGTATGTGTGTAAAGAAATGCAAGATGATATGACTTGCAAATGATTGGTCAGACAGTGTAAAGGGGGTGTAGGAAGCAAACAGATGCAATAAGGTGTACTTCAGGAAAACAGTCAATGATCCTTACTGGGTCCCTTCCAGCTTGAGAAGTTGGCAAATACACTGATTTTTTGTTTACTTTTAATTCATTTTAAGATTGAGCTACTTATGTAGAAACAGAATCTCATGGCCTGAATTTATGGATACTTGAGCCTGGATTCAAGTCTTCTGCTGTGAGGTGTCCAAATGAACCTTGGAAGTTGGAGTGTTATTTTTCTATTGTGACAGATAGTTAGGCACCCCCCAGGATGTCTGGTGGAGTAGTAAAACTGAAATGGAGTCAATCTGTTAAGTGATGACCTTGGAAGAAACCAGTTCAGACTTCCAAACTCTGGTATCAGTTTTGTCATGGTTCAGATGCAAGAGCTGCTAAAAACGTAACATTTAATCAAAACATCAAATGTTTATAGATTTATTTCTTTTCAGACCTATTTATTTATTTTCCACAATAGGTTCTCCTGAGGTGAGTGGAAATGCTGGCCTTTTGGATCAACTGGCCGCTTTGAAGTGGGTGCAACAGAACATTGCCAGCTTTGGAGGAGATCCGAGCCGGGTTTCTTTAGGAGCTGACCGCGATGGGGCAGATGTCACCAGCATTCATCTGTTCACAGAGGCAGCAGATATGGACCTCTTCAGGAGGGTGGTGTTGATGGTAAGTCCCATTCCTGCCATGTCACAGTGAAAGGATGTTGTTACAGACATGAGGATGTTGCAGTGTGTGGGTGGTGGTTTTATTTCATCCATACCTTGGCAGCACTAATAGGGCTGTTACTGCTACAGTTCTTTTTCATCTCACCTGTAACTGCTATCTCCAGGAGCTGGGTGCTTCACAAGGGTGTACAAGAGGTGCACTTTGGTGATTGATTTAGTCATAGTAAGAATCTGGTTTTCGTCACTGTGGTTTTTTGTGTATTATATAAATAGTCTTGTTTCATAACTTATAGGTACAACAGGTTAGTTTCCGTTCCATAAATACAGTTGTTGATCAGCAGTTTTTAGACTCTAAAACTGATGAGCCAAACATCCGCATGTTTAAAGTATCCAATCTCTTTATCTGATCTCATGACAGACTTCATTTAAAAGAAAAAGCAAGTTTCAGAGAGAGAGTAAAAATCCGTTTACCCAAGGGCTTGTTTGCTGTCAGCTTGGACCATTTTCACAGTCACCCCCAAGTGATCCGTATTTTACAGCCCTTCCTGTGTCAAGTCTCAGGACTTACTCTGAGATCACATTTGTCAGCATCGATACTACCATTACTGATCTTTACAGTCTCAGACGAGAGTAGTGCTCTCTGAAATGAGGTTTAATCTTCAGTGGAAGTTTACACATCCAGCAGGAATGGTACTTGGACAAAATGATATATCTGCTAGCAGTGTTGACTTGAAACAGTGAGCAGAGGAATACAATTCTTGGTCCAGGAAACCTAGGACTAATTAAATAAAATCTTGCCTTGGAGATAACGACATCTCTATTAATTACTTGATTTTTCTTCAGTGTGCCTTTGTTCCAGGAAACATAACTTGCCTTCTACATCTCCATGTCTCAGTAAGATTATTTAAAATTGCATCATTCTAGAGGGGAAGGCAAGGAGAGTTGTTGAAAATTGCTGTTCAGGTAGTTGGGTTTTTTCCGTCATTCTCTGATAATTCCTCACATAGTTCCTAGATTTTTAGTCATCTCTTGGCATAGCAGTTAATTTGCTAGTAGACCCAGAGTCCTTTTCTCTCAGAGTACAGTTTCATCCTACTCTTCCTCTGAAGACACAAACCCTTTACTGACATGGCTTAGGACTGGGCCCTGTGGAATCTGTAACAGGATACAGTGCAGTTTACCAGTTGAGCAACTTATGAAAGGGAAATGCAGGGAACTCTTCGCTTATCCTTATTTCTGGAGTGTAGTTCCACATTACATCTTTTCTTTTATAAAATAAACTTTTAACTCCTCCTTTCTCCTCCAGCAGGACATCAAATAATGGAAAATAGTTGCAAGTGGAATAAGCAGGCAGGTGCATCAATTCTTCCCACTAATTTAGTGTTCGTAACAATAATTTTCTTCCTGGACTGTGCAGACAACTACCAACAGCAGGATCTCCACTTATTTCAAAGTAATATTAAGCATTTATCCTTACTTTGTTATGATGGAGTTAGTTTTCTTGTGAAATACACTAATAAAATAAAGAGCAAGCAGTAATAGCAATGGCTTAAAAATGTTTTGGTTTTTTTTTTTTTTTTCCTTTGTAATGGAATGATGCAGATTGCAACTGTTGGTTTGATCAGATTTCTCATCTAGACCTTCTGGAAAGGGATACATCTTTTTTTCTGTTCCAAGACACCAAGATCATTGCGTACTTTTAATTTTACTATCAAAGAAGGAGGTTCACACAGACTACAAATAATGAAACTGAGAATATATACCAGATATAGCTTTCCTGAGGGTAGAAATCCCATGAAGCAATACAGCTTTTTTGCACAAGTTAGTTTTGCACTCCTTGTTTGGGTCCTTGTCATGCATAAAAAAATGATACTGTTTCTTAGCATGCAGAGAGGTGTGATGTATGAAACTTTCTCTACAAGAAGACGTGCTCCTGAAATAACAAAATGCTTTTGAGTTTCCTATGTCTGCCCTATAATAGATTTTGTTTGGAACAGATCTGAAAAATGATTGTACAAAATTAATGCAAAGCTGTCATGGAGACTTTTTATAACTTATTCCATCTTTCAGTAGTATGATTAGAAAAAAGTAGTCTCAGTGATTATGGCCTTGTTTTAAATAATTTAAGAGCATTAACCTAGATGTTAACTTAATATTTTGATTAATTGATTTATTAACCAGTACAATTTTGATGTAGGAGAGTGGATCAATGGTATGGATCGCCTCCATCTCTTTCAGGAGGCTGTGGAGGGCAGATATGGTAGGTCTCACTTCCAGGCATTCTTTGGTGGGTGTCAGGAGGAGAGGTCCCAGGTTTTCTCCCCGCAATGCAAGGGAAGACATCAGGTCTCTCCTGGCCATGGAAGCAGGTCAGCCAGTGGCGGAAAGAGCAGATTTATTGCCCTACTGAAAACTATTCCAATCAGGTGCAGGGCCTAAATATTCCTGATCCTGTGCTTAGCTGCCCTTTAGATCCCTTTTCTTCCCCTTTTCCTAGCTACCTTTTTCTCTCCTTTACCAGATTAATTTCCTCTCAAACAAACCAAACACCTCTGATTACTTTTTCTCCGTTGGCCCCAGTTTTGCTACATCCCTATCCAAATTTGGTATTTCTGATATAGTTTCTTAGGTAATCTCAGATTTGTGTAGAATCACCTCAGTGCTGTCAGCTGTTACAATATCATGCTTCCCAGAAGGTCTCCAATACAGTCTTTCAGTTATTTGTGAGAAATGGCCATACCTCACAGAATTTCCCCATAACCATCTGTGAAATCCATCTGTCCTTTATGACACAATTCATAAGTTTTTGTCACCTTTTCACATCGTTACTGTAAGGGTGACCGAGCACTGGCACAGATTGACCAGGGAAGCTGTGGAGTCTCCATCTCTGGAGATATTCAAAAGCCGTCTGGACATCATCTTGGGCAAACAGCTCTAGGTAGCCCTATGTGAGCAATAGGGTTGCACCAGGTGACCTCCAGAGGACCCTTCCAACCCGAACCAATCTGTGATTGTGTGAACCTGTTGTCATGTTTCATCCCCTTCCTACAGAGCATGTGCCTACCGCTCCCCAGTTACATGGACTCTTGTATTCTTTTGTCACATTCCATCAAAGATACCTTCTGGCAGCATCATTGCAAGTCTGGGTGTTTGTACTAGTTGCACGTTAGGTTTTCCATTTTCTAAAAGCAATACAAAGTGACTATTGGATATTATTTTAATGAATAAATATAAGTCATTACTTAGCAATCTGTAATGCTCCCCATGTACAGTTCACTGGATAAAATGCAGTCACCATAACATATTAATGATCAATAACAGTAATAAGATTATACAAACACCTAGAGTTCCTGAGTTCATTTTGCTTTGTGGTGTTCAATGTTTACCAGCCAAATTACATTCATCTTTTAAGTTCTGAAATATGCTTAAATAGGCTGTGAACTATTTTGATTTCTGAATCTCTCTTGATAGTGCATGTGATCTGTTACAAGATCTAAAGAGAACACAGATTTGTGCTGAGAGATATTTACAGAGGAAATATATTTATACATATATAAAAAACTCCAATTCCTTATCTCTCCAAACCTTCATTACTCAAATCTGTGCAAAAAGGTATGACAGAATATTAGATAGAAAAGATCTCGACTTGAGAACATAGATTGCAGCATTTGCAACCCCAGATATGAGTGACTACTTGATTTAGAAAGCAATCACAAGTCAGGTTCAAAGGATCATGCTAGTTGCTGCTTTATCACTTAGAAAAGAGTACATATATATATAGAAAAATGGTCTAATTCATGAAATTTCAGATAACCGAGTTGCAAATATTTAAGCAGTTTGATGAAATGTGTCATTACTATTTGACCTAACTCCCTTCAGACAAGACATTCAGGAAACTCTTTAACATCCACCATTGCTGATTTTCTCTCTTAGTTTCATTATTTAAAAAGCTGCTATTAATATAAATATTATACATAAATACAGGGGGTGGCTTCAGGAGATAAGGTTAAAATTTGGTCCTCTACACATAAAAGGTCACACCTTTGCAAGAATACTTTGCACTTAGGCATGATATTACCACATTTTATTTTTTGCTCAAAACCCCCTTTGTTCTCTGTTGTATATCTGCTAGACTATGAGCAGCTGCGTTATGCTTTTGCATATGCCTGTACTCCCAGGTCAAGGCTAAGCAGGAACTGCTTTTCTCAGTGAGTTAAGCCTATTCTTAATGTTGTGACCATTTTGTGACACTGCAGGCTGTTACCAGTTGTTGAATTAAATGCCACTTGGAAAGTCAATGATTTTCATTTTTTCCCCTAAAAAGCAAAAAAGACAAAAGTATGGAGTCAATATAATTGGATGTTTCTTGGATGCTGGATGTTAGATACTTTTTTGGGGTTATTGATGACTTTCTGCCTCATTGTCAATGACAATCAAGGATTATATATAGAGAAGAAATAGGCTTCTGCTTTCAGTGTAGGTAGGTTCTGTAAAGGCAGTTCTCAGCTTTGTGGAGAATACCAGAGTAAGTTCTTGAGCTGTAGTTAGTCCTTCCCTATGTGATCACCTTTGTAGAATGGTGGGCATCGCCCTTGCTGAAGAGTCATCTGCCTCACTTGGCTCTTGACTTAGAGTCTATCCCTGTTTATCCTGTTTGTGAGCAGGTTCTAATTGCAGGTGCAGCGGGGATGTTCCCAGCATATGCCGGGTCTGACATAGCACCCTTAAGAAGGTCTCTGGTTAACATTCAGAAGAGGAAATGCAGAATCAATCATTGCCAGAGTTTGATCATCAGCTGATGTCCTTGTATCTCTCAGCTGCTGAAGGACTGCAGGACCACAGGATGCTCTGAGTTTCTCTTCTAACCCCCCAGTTGCTTTTTTTCCCCCCGGTTGTCTTACATTTAGTCTTCATAGTACGTAGGTGGCAAGTGAAGGGTACTCTTTCGTTTGCTCCCTGTGTATATCAGGGATTGAGCTTTCTTCTTTCTGGCACTTGCAAAAGAAGTATTGTCATCCCCTGTTAAGGATAGGTAGGAAGCAATACTTTCCCTCAGGCCATAGCTGAGACAAGAATCATCCATTGCTGCCAGGGTACTTGCAGTATCTTCAGTCATCTCCAGCCTTTAAAAGAACAAAATTTTGTTATCATTTCATCTACTTGCATTGAGCCTAGTAGTATAATATTAGCAGTTGTTAAACCAAATGATGTTAATTATGTTGTACAAAAAATTTCCTGTCTCATAAATCACCAAACATTTCTGTCACTTAACGATTTTCCGAAACAATCAGTACAGCAGTAGTATCTAAATATTTTTTGGCATCTGAAAAGAAAATAACATATATATATTTTCTCTTTCTTCTTAATCTGTAGGAAAAATGGCCTCGATGCTGTACAGAATTTTCTTGCATTTGTAAGCACATGAATAGGCTTTGTGAAGGAAGAGTAGAGGAGGGAAATTTACACTTCAGAAATAAGAGGTGCTTTTGTTTCTGAAGGTGGTTGTTTCATCAGCTTCTGAAACCTGACCTACTTTCCCTAGCTGCAGTCATGATATTAGAAATCTCATGAACCTCAGGTTGGGCTGTGTATTGAGAGAGACACAGCAGGAAGGATTCGTGCTGGAATAACGTGTCCATTGCACTTGTGCTGCTACATGGATAGCCACCATGGGAACTACCGGGGCTCACTGGTAAGCCATTGCACATCAGTGTGCCTTTGGTGGTGGATCTGACTAGGCTTTATGGAGTAGCTCTTTATCTTGCCCCCTTGGTGGAGAGGACTCATGAGTCCCAAAGGGATTGCATATGTGGCCATACTCTTATCTGCACAGGAGAAATGACAGAATGCTAACTGTAGTTCCTTTCAAAGACCAAGAATATCAGTTAGAAAGCTGGACATCCTGTTTTCATGGGTCAGCCTGCTGTCAGCAGCTTTGAAGATTGTCTAATCTTTAAAACTGGTCTCAGGAGAAGGAAGTGGCTGTTTCTTCTGTAACCAAGTATATGCAAGTCTGGAAAAAATCTTGTTTCTGGCAGCCTGTGTTGTACGTGGTACCTGTGAATATTTCTCCAGTTGAAATTTTTATTCCGCATCATCACAGGAGGAACTTGATTCGTGACGCTGTTGTTGTTAGTGCACTGGGTAAGACAAGGTGTTGTAAGGACACAGCAAAGACCATCAGCAACTTCTGAACAGGGAAATGAATACACAGACAGTTAATCTTTGCTCACGGTTATCTTCACTGTTTTACTTCCCTGGTGCATGCTTAAATAAACACTTTTGGACACAGTAGTAGTAAATAAATAGTGATCTCTCAGCAAGGACACTGTAATACAGACTTAACTTTTTCCTTTCCTCATACTTTTGGCTTTTAATTTATCATGGGGTGTATTTCCCACAAAACAAGTGAGGAACTGAGACACAGAAAGACTTGCCTGAAATCTACAAGGAAGTTTGACAGAGCAGGGACTTAAACCCAGGTTTTCTGAGTCCTCAGTGAGTTCTACTTTTGTGCCCCATTGTCTCAGCTGTGATAATGAGAGTGTGAAATAAATGCAAGATGTAGCCACTCAGATTGGATTGCACGTGCACCGATTCTGCTGTGGAACATGGCTGTGGAATGAATCAAGGTTCACACGTTACTTTCATCTACGTTTCTTCTCTCTATCCTCTGCTGCTTGCTCCACTAGAAACATCACATATGTTCTTCTGCCAGAGTAGATAACGTCATGGCTGAATGCTCGTGTTTTACACTAGCCTTATTTCAGGGTGAGATTCTGTATCATCTCATGGTAGGGGAAGGAGGAGAGCTAAATCTCACCATATCTCCTCTTACACCTATAACTCAAAAAAAATTGTTAATTGTTATAAGCTTTGTGTTCCTCCCCATCCCGAATTTTAGGCTTTGATTATTAGTTTCTTTCTAAGTGGAGAAAGGTGTCAGCTAACTAAAATGTATTAAAAAAAATGTCATGTCCAAATTCTTACTCCTCTGTTTATATCATTGGACTTGAAAGTTTCTTTTGCATGTTTTGAATGTGAATATGGATTTTCTCCCCAGGTTATCAAAGTACTCTTTGGCCAACACACTTTTTCATTTATGTATGAAATACACAGATACAGTAACTTTACACTTTTAAGATTACGGAGTACCATTACTAATTAAAGCACAGAACCTATTATTCTCTTGTGACTTATGCAATTAACTTATTGCAATCTTCCTTCCTCTTTTTAAAATGTTCTCATTTTAATGCATGGTAACTACAGCTACTTAATTGTATCATTTGCCAAGTTATCTCTCTGACATGGGTTAGATTGCCATAAATCTGGAAAACTATTGAAAACCGGTGTCATCCATTGGACTGATATTAGTAAAAATGACAGCTGAGTCTAGATTTGATCTAACAGCTTGAGCCCCTTAAAATAACTTATGCTGATGAAATCCACCCATGTTCTTCTAAAGTAATAGGGAACAAATTAACATTTATGAGAATTTTCTGCTGCAGATAAGGTCATCTGATGTAATGGTTCCTAAGAGAAGCAAGATTGCAGAACCTGGTCTTGCATGTCCTGATGATATCTCTCTGTCTATATGGTAAATAACTAACTGGCAGACATGTCCATACTGGTAAACAAAGTCATCCAGGAGTTGAACTCTGGCCCTGGGTCTCAGAACCATGACTTCCATCTTCAGAGCTTAACATTATTGTACACCCAGACTTTAACTTTAGCTGTGCTCTGACATGGGCTGGGCGTCCCTGGCCTGTGCTAACCTCCAAATTATATCTGAAAGTTGTTTAAGGAAGTGCTAGACACTAGCCTTTGGACCAAATAGTGTTACTGACATGTCCATACAATACCATATACCAATACGGGCAGAACCTATCTGCCTTTATTTAGCTGAGTTCTTGGGTTGTTTTCAGTTGTACTGTTAAAGGTAGCATATTTGCATTTAGGATCAAAAATAAAGCAAAAGATATAAATCAAAAGTTTTTCCATTACTTGTTCTGTGACAGTAGTTGCAAGTCTCAGACATAGGCAAAGGTCCTGGACCTTTGATAGTTTTACAGTTGCCAGTGGAAAATATGTTTATTCTGCATCTTTTTACCTGAGTAGTGATTCACAAGGTCTTCAAGGCACTGAAAGGTTTGCCGTGGAGAAATGTAATACCAGTTATTTGGAAGGCGGAAGATCCTGTAATGTTTCACTTGTCTGTGCCGCACCGACAAGGAGTATAACCCTGGAGAAAGAGGAGAACTAATGACACCGAAGTAGGGCACTAATTCTGGATGGATAGCAGTGACCACAACCACTGTATTTCTAAAATGTGCTGACATGATCCAAAAGGTCCCAGAAAGATCTGAAAAAAAATTAGTGGCCATCCTAATTTCTGCTTATATGATATATTTATATATATATACTTAAGTATAACAAAGGGAATAAAGGACCCAAATTTAGGTCCTGAGACTTTGTTTGAATTTAAATTGCTGGTGATTTTTTTCCTTTATTTTTGCTGGTATGGGACTTTTTTGAAGTGGTGTAAAGGAAACAGGCCTTTACACAAATAGTTTGCCTTCCCCTGAAGAGGGACATCAGACTCGTATATGCAGATGTAGTTTGCTCCCAGTAATGCAGAAGCTGATACCCAATAATGCAATCCTGGCAGGAGATGACAACTTGGATTTTCCTTTTCAACAACAACTAAATGTACAGCATTTAGTTGGTAAGGACCGAATGTTGATACTAAATTTCTTTAAATTTAGTACAGGTATTATGAAACTAATTGACCTGCGATATGTAAGAGATCAGAGTAGATGTTTTATTATTCCCTTCTAACTGTGGTATCATGATATTAAAATGTGTTCTGGTGCTTCAGAAAAAGGGAAGATACCATGTTGCACAACGGGAGATGTATTCCCTTTGAAGAGAATAGAACTGTAAGGTGTGTACAGTACAATACCCATGTAGCAACATTATTGCTATGAAAGAAAATAAAAATTGAAGGCATGTCATTTTAAAAAAGTAAATAAAAGAACCACCTGTTTATATAGGAAATACACTTACCAGCCATCCCCACTGTTTGGTGTGTATTTTATAGTTTCTTCAGGCAAACTTTTGTGGACCAAGGCAAAGCTATGACTTTTCCTCCATTTGAAACCTCGCACTGCCTAACAAGCTTTGCATGCGACCAAAGTAAATAATAGTGTTTAAACAACTGTGTCTTGTTGTGCTGATGCCTGTGGAACTTTCCATGGCCATTGCTAGCCCTGCTTCCAGCATCGCTTGTAACGTAGGTGACTGGTGAGGACTGGCATGCTGCACTGGGTGCCTTTGCCTTCCTATTACATACTTTTTCTGGTTTTGGGCTGATCCATATGAAACAGGAGGGAGTGAATTAAAGAGCTGTAAAACTGTTGATGCCTGACATCAAGGGGGAAAAAATCGTATTTTCTCACCTTTCCTAGTTTCACTCTCTCTGATCATGAAGGAGCCGACCTTGGTGTTGGGTAGC